>NC_135371.1:63502500-63795000 GCF_049243985.1 Paroedura picta
CTTGCCATCACACCAAGTTCTGAATTTACGTCTCACTCCCCCTTTGTGTCTAGTTTAAAGCCCTCTTCATCAGGTGTGCAAGGGTTCTCCCAAAAATACTTTTCCCATCCCTTGTGAGGTGTATACTTAAGATCATGTCTCAGGCCAGAAACCTGGAGGTGACTATGGATGCCTCACTAACACTCGAGGCACAGGTCAAACAGGTAGCTGGCCAAACATTTTTCCATCTCCGCCAGGCTCGGCTACTAGCGCCCTATCTGTCCTCTGACCACTTGGCCACAGTGATCCATGCGACAGTCACCTCCAGATTAGATTTCTGTAACTCACTCTACACTGGCCTGCCTTTGGGCTTGATCCGGAAACTGCAATTGGTCCAAAATGCGGCTGCTAGGGTCCTCACAGCTACACCTTAGAGGGCCCATATCCAGCCAGTGCTGAGGCAGCTGCATTGGCTAGCGGTTATCTACCGGATCAGGTTCAAGGTTTTGGTTTTGACCTTCAAGGCCATCCATGGTCTGGGCCCAGTGTATATGAGGGACTGCCTATCACCCTATGCCCCCCGCAGGGCCTTACGCTCTGTGGGGGCTAACCCATTGGTCATTCCAGGTCCCCAGGAAGCTTGTCTGGCCTCGGCCAGGGCCAGGGCATTTTCAGCCGTGGCCCCTAGCTGGTGGAATGAGCTCCCGGAAGAGCTGCGGGCCCTGCGGGAATTGTCATCATTCCGCAGGGCCTGCAAGATGGAGCTCTTCTGCCAGGCTTTTGGTTGAGGCCGGGCAGCGAGAAGATCTAGCCCTCCTCACAAATGTGATGGTTGCGTCTGTCATCTGCCCTCTCCCTTTCCATTCTTAGTGGGTGTGGAATTGGGTTAGTTATATTGATTTTGCAGCCATAATTGTCTTAACTTTTATATTAATTGTATTATGTTTTATTGTGCTTTTATTATTTTAGGGGATTGGTTTTTATGTGACCCACCTAGAGCCTCCGGGGGGAGGCGGGATATAAATTAAATAGAATCATAGAATCATAGAGTTGGAAGGGGCCACACAGGCCATCTAGTCCAACCCCCTGCTCAATGCAGGATCAGCCCAAAGCATCCTAAAGCACCCAAGAAAAGTGTGTATCCAACCTTTGCTTGAAGACTGCCAGTGAGGGGGAGCTCACCACCTCCTTAGGCAGCCTATTCCACTGCTGAACTACTCTAACTGTGAATTTTTTTTCCTGATATCTAGCCTATATCGTTGTACTTGTAGTTTAAACCCATTATTGCGTGTCCTTTCCTCTGCAGCCAACAGAAACAGCATCCTGCCCTCCTCCAAATGACAACCTTTCAAATACTTAAAGAGGGCTATCATGTCCCCTCTCAACCTCCTTTTCTCCAGGCTGAACATTCCCAAGTCCCTCAACCTATCTACATAGTGCTTGGTCCCTTGGCCCCAGCTCATCATCGTCGCTCTCCTCTATACCCTTTCAATTTTATCTACGTCCTTCTTGAAGTGAGGCCTCCAGAACTGCACACAGTACTCCAGGTGAGGTCTGACCAGTGCCGTATACAACGGGACTATGACATCTTGTGATTATGATGTGACGCCCCTGTTGATACAGCCCAAAATGGCATTCGCTTTTTTTACCGCTGCATCACACTGCCTGCTCATGTTTAGTTTACAATCCACAAGTACCCCAAGGTCTCGTTCACACACAGTGTTACCTAGAAGCGTATCCCCCATCCAGTAGGCATGCTTTTCATTTTTCTGACCCAGATGCAGAACTTTACACTTATCTTTATTAAATTGCATCTTGCCCATTTTTCCATTGTGTTCAGATCTCGTTGAATTCTGTCTCTATCTTCTGGAGTATTTGCCAGTCCTCCCAATTTGGTGTCATCTGCAAACTTGATGAGCAGTCCTTCCACCCCCTCATCTAGATCATTAATAAATATGTTAAAAAGTACCAGACCGAGAACCAAGCCCTGAGGTACCCCGCTACTCACCTCCCTCCAGTCTGATGAAACACCATTGACAACAACTCTTTGAGTGTGGTTCTCTAACCAATTCCCTATCCACCTAACTATCTGAAAATCCAGATTGCAGTCCTTCAATTTATCCATCAGAACATCATGGGGAACCTTATCAAAAGCTTTACTAAAATCCAAGTAAACGACATCAACCGAATTTCCACGATCCAGCAAACCTGTCACTTGGTCAAAAAAGGAAACCAGGTTGGTCTGACAGGACCTGTTGGAGACAAATCCATGCTGACTTCCTTGGATCACCAAATTGTCCTTCAGACTCACTGGTCTGTAGTTTCCCAGGTCATCCTTCCTCCCTTTTTTGAAGATCGGAATAAATAAATAAACAAACAAACAAACAAACAAACAAACAAACAAACAAACAAACAAACAGATGATGATGATGATGATGATGATGATGATGATGATGATGATGATGATGATGATGATGGGGAATTGCACATGCTTGTGGGTTCCTGAATCAACCTCTTCAGGCAGCCCTTGGAACCGATTGCTGAGCATCAGTGGGTCAGACCTTCTCCTTATTCTTCTACTCCTATGTGTAACATTCTTCCAATTATTACCCTCCTGTATAAGGTGTTCCTGGTTATATATTGATAGATTTTAAAAAGATAGATAGTGTAATAATTTCTCTAATCTCCGGACCTTCTCCTGCAGCAGAGCCACTAATTTGCACTTGCTGCATTTGTAAAAATTGTCCCCCTGAGGTAAAAAGACAAACATTCCGCAGATGGTACATGTCACTACGCAACCTTCTTCAGTCTTCATGCCACTTTGATCCATCTGAACTGCTCCACAAACAGTCCTACACTTCACTGAAACCTTCGGCTTGCTCCTCAGGCAAAAAGCCAACAGCCAAGAGTCCTTTAGCTCTTGGCTTCTTACAGAGTATTATGGTTTAATTCAGACCCCCAGAGTCTTTTGGGTGCACACCTCTGGCAAAGGTGCACGCCTCTGGCAAGCAAGAGCCTTTTATAGCACAAAGGCCTACTCAGCAGAGGGCGGAGCTAGAAGTCAGCTCCAGATTCAGCTCCTGAGAAATGCTCTCCTCCCAGCTCCTCCAAAGCATCTATCAATAAGTGGATGACACCCAGCTCTTTCTCCTGATGGACAGACATACGGACTCCCCGCCCCCCCCCCCCGGATACATTTTCTGGTTGTTTGGAAGCAGTAGCTGGATGGCTCAGGCAGAACCACCTGAAACTCAGCCCCTCCAAGATGGAGGTCCTGTGACTGGACAGATGAGGGCAGGATCAGGAATCATGCCTCCCATGCCTAAATGGGGTGCAACTAACACCTGCACTGACTGCTAGGAATTTGGGTGTGACCTTTGATGTCTCCCTTTCAATGGAGGCTCAGGTCACAAAGATAGCCTGAGTGGTTTTTTTTCCCCATCTATGCCAAGCACGGCTACTAGCACCCTACCTGTCCTCCGAACACTTGGCCACAATGATCCATGCAATGGTCACTTCCAGGTTAGACTTCTTTAACTCACTCTACATAGGCCTACCCTTGGCATTGGCCCAGAAATTACAGCTGGTACAAGATACGGGTGCAAGCGTCCTCACTGGGACATCTTGGAGGGCCCATATTCAGCTTTGTCATCTTCATTGGTTACCAGTCTGTTTCTGGACCAAATTCAAGGTATTGGTTTTAACCTCTAAGGCTGTATGCAGCTTGGGCCCTGCTTATCTGCAGGATCGCCTATCTCCTTATGCCCCCCATAGGGCATTTTGTTTTGTGGGTATGAATTTGCTGGTTGTTCCACGCCCACCCCCCTCCGGGATGTTCACCTGGCCTTGACCAGGGCCAGGGTTTTTTCGGCCCTGAACTCAACCTGGTGGAATGAACTCCCCGAACAGCTATGGGCCCTGTCAGACTTGTCAGCTTCCTGCAGGGCTGGAGCTCTTCCACCAGGCATATGGTTGAGGCCATGGTGGGGTTCCGGAATTACTATTAGTGGATCCCTTAACATCAGTTAGATGAAGACCTGCGCTCCCAATGAAAGAGAGTTCTTGGCCCCAGTCAGATGGGGGAGAGGTTGGGGGGTTAGAACGCTGTATCACCATCTTTTAATGTTTAATGTTTATTTTTATATTTTAAGGGGTTTTAGGGGATTGGACTGTTTTTTATTGTTTTATTGTAAACTGCTGCGAGTCCAAATGGAGTGCGGCAGTATATAAATCCAAAAAAAAAAAAAAACTTAAAAAAATTAATCTCGTTTCTGATGGGAGGGGGAATTTAGAGAGACATGCATTGTGTCACAACTTTGGGAAAAACTTATTTTGGGCATCACCTGCATGCTTGTTCACCTATGTGTTGCTCTGGGATGTTTGCCGTTTTAAAAAAGACATTCCCATCCCCGGGAACAAGGGAGAAGGAGGTAGGTGCGAGGGCGGAACAAGGCAGAGATGCCTTAAGCACGTTTGAACCTCCATACCTTCTGCTGGTTGTCTGCTGCTTGATCTCCCTTAAAGGTAAAGGTAAAGGTATCCCCTGTGCAAGCACCGAGTCATGTCTGACCCTTGGGGTGACGCCCTCTAGCGTTTTCATGGCCTTCCCCAGTCATGACCGTTTACCCCCCAGCAAGCTGGGTACTCATTTTACCGACCTCGGAAGGATGGAAGGCTGAGTCAACCTTGAGCCGGCTGCTGGGATTGAACTCCCAGCCTTATGGGCAAAGCTTCCAGACGGCTGCCTTACCACTCTGCGCCACAAGAGGCTCTTGATCTCCCTTACCTAGCACTAGATCCACTTTATGCAACTCTCCAAGTAGTGCTTTAAAATGGAGGATGTAGTGAGCAGTTTGCTGCCTGGATGCTGGATGTTAGCAATGTCATATGGAGGGGCTGGAATATAATTACATAAGGCAAGCATTACACTACATTTAAAGGGTGCGGAAATGCCCCTAGGAAATGCTACTGAAACATCCAGACAGTATTCCATCCTTTCTCAACGTTTTTACTGAAACATTCTTCAGACTTTAATAACCCCCACAAATGGTGCAATTTTGCAGAATATGGTTGAGAAGCATAGCTGCATACATGCCCAGCCAGGGCACCTGCCCTCCACACCCCCTCTAGGCTTATCATTGGCCATTTGGGGAGGGGGGAGCAGGTCAACATGACCATATATGGTCATATCATCTAATAAATGTTTAACCAATTTTAAAAATATATTACAATGAATTAACTTCCATCCATTCAGGAAACCCTTTCAGGGCCATCAAAAAAAACCCAGGGTTTCATGAAACCCTGGTTGAGAAAAACTGAAATATCCTGTTTCCCCTTGCTTGGCATAAAGTAGATTTTTCCCCACCTACTACACAGATATGCACCCTGCCATAATACTGTGACCCCCATTATGCCATTAACCTCTTATATCTTATTATTATAATTATAATTATAATTATTTAATTTTTAGACCGCCCTTCTCCAAATAGGTCTCAGGGCAGTTTACAACATAAATAGTTAAAACACAATAAAATCCCCATAAAAACCCCAATTAACATCAGCAAAAGTTACATATAACATGTAGCGGTGGTGGTCACAATTCTAATCTTAGTTCAGCCTGGTGGAGAGAATAATATTCAGAAGAGGGTGGCACCAATACAATAGATCTAACAATGATCTCGATGTTAGAGATCTCAATATTGGAGGGGATCCTCTGATGGATTAGTGGGAGAGCTGCCTTGGCCTCAACCATATGCCTGGTGGAAGAGTTCCGTCTTACAGGCCCTGCAGAAAGCTGGTAGATCCCGCAGGGCCCTTAGCTCTTCTGGGAGCTCATTCCACCAGGTTGGGGCCAGGACTGAAAAGGCCCTGGCCCGGGTCGAGGCCAGGCGAAAATCCCGTGAGCCCGGGACAACCTGTAAATTCATACCCGCAGAGTGGAGTGCCCTGCGGGGGGCATAAGCAACCAAGCAGTCCCGCAGGTAGACGGGACCCAGGCCGCGTATAGCCTTAAATGTCAATACCAATACCTTGAATCTGATTCGGAAACAGACTGGTAACCAGTGCAGATGACGAAGCACCGGCTGAATGTGGGCCCTCAAACGTGTTCTAGTGAGGACCCTGGCAGCCGCATTTTGGACCAGCTGTAACTTCCAAGTCAAAGACAAGGGAAGGCCCGCGTAGAGCAAGTTACAGAAGTCTAATCTGGAAGTGACCGTTGCATGGATCACTGTGGCCAGGTGTTCCGAGGACAGGTAGAGCGCTAGTAGCCGGGCTTGGCGAAGATGGAAAAACGCCGTCCAAGCTACGTTGGTGACCTGAGCCTCCATAGAGAGGGAGGCATCGAATGTCACTCCCAAATTCCTGGCAACTGGTGCAGGTGTTAATTGCACCCTGTTCAGGCATGGGAGGCGTGCTTCCTGGTCCTGGGCGGAAGCCAGACTGGTATGGGTCGAGGGCCGAAGTTTCATCCAAGAAACCTAGGAGTTGGTCCGCCATGGCCCGCTCTATCACCTTACCCAGAAACGCCAAGTGCGAAACTGGGCGGTAACTGGCGGGGTTCCGCGGGTCCAATGATGGCTTTTTCAGTAAGGGGCATATCAATTCAGAAAGCTTGTAGTAGTGCCTCATTATATCTACATCCTGCTGCAAACATGTCAAGATGCACCAGTGCCCATGAGGAATTCCAAGAAATACAGTTCCTATTAGAGATGTCATACTCCAGGGGGGACCTGGGGATCCCATGAATTTACAGTTCAACTACAGAGATGAGTTCTCCTGGAGGAAATAGATGCTTTGGAGGGTGGGCTCTAGGACAATGTACCCCACTGAGGTCCCTTCTCCCTTGGAGATGGCAATACTACACTCCTTATTGCTTACGGGTGACCCAAAGGGAGCCTGGTAATCCTAATTCCAATGGTTCTTGGTATATAAACCCTGCTGCGCATGTGTTCAGAAGAGTGCTGAGGCTAGTGGAATCAAAGGGGCTGCCTTTTGCATGACACTCAGTGCTGCCGTTGCACAGGCTCATGGCAGCATTCAGAGGCAATACAAATATCTGAAGGAGGTTCAGGCTCTTCAGAAGTTTTTCTGGGGAGATCTTGTCTTGGGGAGAACATTCTCTTCTCTCTGTTTTGCCTGCCAAAATAAGTGATTAGCACAGTGTGTTGTTCCTCTGAAGCAAAGTGTAGAGACTGCACATCATTATGGTGGTGGCCCTTCAGCACCATCTGTAAGCTGCTGGTGCTGCATTATGCCTTTGCCATCATTGTGGCCTGGTGGAATAGTTGAATAGATCAAAAATCGCCATTAAAGGCCATGTGAGGTTGGTGCTGTAAGAGGGAATCAGACTAATATGCTTTAACTGGCTACACAATATGTTAACACTTGTACTGTAGACATGACATGGCAACTGAGGACATCCATTTGCTGGGAAGGCTTTTAGCTAAACGACATCAAAGAACTGAAAGATCCTGAATAATAAATTTCCAGAAGGGGCCTAACCGATACTCAAGTCATCATGATAGTAATAACAAAAGGGTCCAGCCCATGAATATCAGCTCTGAAAACCTGAATTGAAACAACTGGTGGAAATTACCAGTTACTTTTTAAAAGGCATTTTGAGAATGAAATTAATTACAATCCATTTGTTTCTTCTGTGCAAAAGAAAGGTTTTTTTCTCAAACACAGTGATATTTGAAGAGATAACAGGCATTCCCTTACTGCCAGAAAATATAAACCTCATGTTTATGGGCACATGAAAACCTTGCTCCGCAGTGAATGATTTTATGTGACTTTTATAGAGAAACCAAAATGAACACACTTTAAATCATAAGCATTAAATGGATGAGGATCACATTGCTAGAATTGTTTTAAGAGAGCCGAATAAACAATGCTTTAAAGATCTGAGTGAGGGGGTTTCCTTATTTTATTTTAACTGGATTTTTTAAAAAATCTCTTTACGTAGGGAACTGACAACCATAAAAAACAAATGGATCCTGGAGATTTTTAAAACTTTCTGCTTATTTCAACCTCTTGCCTCACAGCACCACTTGTGAGTCTACAATGACCACCCTCATAAATCTCACAATGTTGTTAGCCCCTTTTTGCAGACTGAAACTGAGGCACAATATTGAATAATATTCCCAAATAATCCAAGGATGACACAGATTATCTTTTCTGTAGAGTGGTGAGTGGTTTTTCCCTTTGCATTACCATATCGCTAGACCTGAATGAGCATTCACACAGTCATAAAACTATCACATGGAGGCAGGAGAGGGGAATGGAAATGAGAGAATCCTGTTTACAGCTCTTCCTATTTCCTGCAGCAGTTTCTTCAAACCAATAAAAGCAAAACAGGTAGTGAATTGATTACTAGAGCCGATTCTCATGTACCTCCTGACCTACTCAGCTTTACCACTAAAGTGAACTTTTTAAAAAAATGTGCTTAAAAATGAAGGAGGGGGACATACAGTATTATTACAGGCTGTCTGGAAATTTTCCATGTAAAAATAATGCTTACCATTGTAGCCACCCATTAAAAAAAAAAATTACATGAGAAAGAGGAGCAATGTGTCAGTTGCCACAAGCTATGTTCCAGGCATAAGTAGCTGACAAGTTTTCCTGATTATTGTATATGACCCAACAATATCCATGCAGATAGCACTGGGGGAGAGACAGGTTAACTAGTAATAGTGCAAAACTGTTTCTGGACTGTCTTACTTCAGATTCAAGTGGGTAGCCGTGTTGTGACACAGTTTATTAATTTAATAGAATTAACTTTATATTCCCACTGTCATGATGGTAGTTCTTAGTCTGAAGAAGAGTGCTTGCACTCGAAAGCTCACGCCTTGAATAAATCTTTGTTGGTCTTAAAGGTGCCACTGGACTCTGATTTTGTTTTGTTCTAATCCTAAATCCTAAAGTCTTTTTCCTAACATCAAACATTTAAAACAGAATCACACTAAAAACAGGTCAGGATTACTACTGTACCAAAGGCATGACAGATTTCCAATAACATGCTTTTGGTGTAATTTGAAAGTTATGGCACAATATTTGGCTACTGGTTTGGAAACCTCGCTGTTTCCTCTGGAAATGAGTCACTTTCTCAGAGTCACTGGGAATCTGTGGGGTCGATGATCTTATTGCAAACTCCCAGATAAAGTGAACATCTGAAAAGGGCATGCCCGATGGACTCCAGTTCCTTACCCCTGCATATACAGATTCTCTCTGCTTTGGGAATCTTTAGGAGTTATTCCTAACGTATACTTTTTAAACCTGCAGGACAATTGTTTGAATATGTGGGAGAATCTACTCATGAGATCCCAGCTTGCAGTGGTTCCACCCAGAAAGAGTTTTCTGCATGTTTAGCTCTTTGTCTAGAGAGTCTGCTGGTTCTACAGTTTGCGTAGGCCCAAACTCAGGCAGATAGGCTGTACTTTACTGGTGGAGTCTACAGCAGCAGCCCTATTGCCTCATGGAAACACTGACTAGGTAAAGAACTTGGCAAACAGAAATCCAGAGCTTTCTAAGACCTTCACTAAGTGATATGAGGCTTCATGAGCCAATAAAAGAGAAATCAGCACAGCTCTGCCCCTGCACCTCAGCTCGTTAGCACAGAGGAGGCAGTAATGAATTTCTTTATGGACACCTTTGCATGGCCAGCACAAACGGAGCCCCCAGTGAAGGAGCATGAATGACAGGGAGACAGGGGAGGCCTGAGGAGGGATCCTGTTCAAAAGGCCCAGCGTAGCTCCAATGGGACATAATTAAAAATGATTAAACCATCCTCCCCTTCCAACTCCATGTGATGTCACATAAATTCTTCCCTAACAAGTCCCAGGCTACCTTTGCCTGAGCCGGCGTGGTTCACTGGGCTCCAGGAAGGAATTAAAGACACATTTGTGTTCATTTCATAAGAAGGTAATAAAGTTCCTGCAAAGCGCTCTTGGCGGTCAGAGGTCAGCACCAGCGGGTACATTTTTATTTAAGCCTCTTATTACCAAAGGCAAATGCTGGGTTGTATTAATCTTCCTGGGCTCCTCCTGTCCACAAGTGCTTTTGAGGAAAGAATGGATCTTCTCGATTACAGGGGAACGGATGGAGCAGAATCTCTGGGTTCTGGTACTGAGATGATGGGAGGCATGGGCTCAGAGGTACATACAAGGTATGGGAAATATCACTACAGCACCCCTTCTTATCTCGTGAACATCACCAGACACCCTAGAGCGCCATCTCTCAGAGCTGTCATATGATCGGTCACTGACCTTTCGTAACCCCACCCTATGTCAATTGACTTGGTAACTGTGCAATAAATGTCTGTCTCTCAGCCATGCTTCTCCATAACTTGCCCTGATAGAGATCTTTCAGATGATGTAGTTACCTCAGTGTTCATCTATTCAAGACGATGTTTCCTGATAGATTAAGGAATGACAAAGTTTGACTTCTACTGCATGTCGACTGACAGATACTGTCAAATATTCATTGCTACATGTAAGAAACTGTCAAATATTGATCACTGTCCAAAAATGCTGATGTTGAATGTTTGCTGAAAAATTGCACTTCCAAAGAATAAAGGTAAAGGTAAAGGTTTCCCCTGTGCAAGCACCGAGTCATGTCTGACCCTTGGGGTGACGCCCTCTGGCATTTTCATGGCAGACTCAATATGGTGTGGTTTGCCAGTTCCTTCCCCAATCCAAAGAATATTTGCTATTAAAATTTTCAGAAAATTTTAAGGGAACTTTTATAGGAAAATTGGTTTTGGCTGCTCTAAACTGTGTCAATGTTAGTCTAAAAAGTCATTTGGGATCCACAATAGCAAAGGCAGGGATATGTAGCACTTTTAGAAGGTAATAATCCTACAATGACAATAGTGTGATTTTTACATCACAGATAATATAACTGAGTTCAAAGCTAGTACAAAGTAATTAAATATATAGGGATTTTTATATATGTGACATATATCTGGGAATAGATATTTCAGATAGAAAGACTGTTGCTATTGACATTGTAATCCACCTCTAAAAAGCTAGCTGCACCATATATAGGGAACTTCAACGCATCTTCCAAGACAAGCTTGATTTGTTCATATTTTGCAGCAGAACAATCAGTCCATACCCTCTATTCCCCAGTCAATCCTAGTCCTCCAATGCTATGACCATACCTTCCTTAAGCCAGCTTGCTGTAACAGCAGCTTCTACTCTGGACAGATGGGTTTGATTCCCCATTCTTCCACATGCAGCCAGCTGGGTGACCTTGAGCTAGTCACAGTCCTGTTAGAACAGTTTCTCTTAAATCTCTCTCAGCCTGACCTATCTCACAGGGTGTGTGTTGTGGGAAGAGGAAGGGAACACAATTGTAAGCTGCTTTGAGATTCCTTCAGATAGTGAAAAGTAGGGTATAAAGTTCAACTCTTTCATCTTGCTGGATATGTACAGTGTTAGATACCTTCTACAATGCCTTTATAAATCCCTCTGAAGTGAACTACCACAGTAAAGACTGACAGTTCCATTGAACTTCCCAATATTTATTCATTTATTTTAACATTTGTACCCACCTTTCCTCTTGGTTTGCGGAGGGGGGTTTCTTTCCCTGCCACTCCTTCCCCAACTTATCTTAATACCATTTGAGTCAATTTCACTCCTTGGCCCATTCATTCAATCTAGTTTGCATCCTTGGAAATCAGGGGTTTTATTTGGTTCTATGGATTTTATGGCTGTTTTTAAATTGTTGTTAATTTTCATTGTTTTTATGGTTGATCCCCCCCACCCCAAGCAAGTGTCTGAGAAGGTGGCATCTAGATCATAGTAATAATAAATTTAGCTGAATGAATTATCAGCTCTGAGAATTTGGGTTGATGGATGACTAGGGTGAAATTTACCTATATCGTTCTAACTCCATTCTCTCATCTTTCGTGTAAGGAAATCCATTCCCCTCCATCCATTCTTATCCTGTACTCCCTCCCACACACTCTCTTTTTTGTTCTGTCTCTAATTCTAGGAAGAAAAAATCCTCATTTCTGTCCTAGATCAATTTAACAATCACATTTTTCAAATATACATTCCATTTAATTTTGAATACAAATGAAGATATTATTTTGTAATCTTTGTAATTTAGCTAAGGCAAGTATTTTATCCAGTCCAAATTTCCTGCAAAATGATACCCATATATATATTTCCCCCCCTGAAAAGTACTGTTGTTTCTGTGGGCTTATGTCAATAGGGATTAATTTTAAAAAACATTAGCCAAAACTTATTTAGCACAATTAGAAGCCAAAAATGAAATCAGGAGAAAAGTGCTTTATAACCATTAAAATTTTATTTAAATTATTTTTTTCTGCCCAACAGAAATATTTAGAAAAAACTAAAACATTTTCCTTATGTAAACATTTTCCTTTCAACACAATTAATGATCACTTATAAATTAACACTGTGCAAAATTCCCAGCATCTACAACTGGTATCTGAAGGATCAGAAAGAATGCTCTATGTCACAGAATTCTAGATGGAACAATATGTCTGGAACAGTGTTGGGGGGGGGCACACCGAGAGGCCTTCTGGAGTTCTTGCCCTAGTGATAGACCACTTGATGACACTTGGGTTTTGGTCACTGTGTGACACAAAGTATTGGACTGGATGGGTCATTGGTGTGGTCTGACATGGCTTTTTTTTAATGTTCTGATGGCATTGGCTCTTAAGTGAAACAATGGTCTAAATATCTAGAATTATTCAGAATTGTTGTTTTTTTGGTCGGGGGGGGGTCTTCATTACAACAAATAAATGTAAAATATCATAATATATATCTTCAAAAAGCCTTCAAGTCTTGTCCAGAAATAAACATCCACATTCATCTTAGAGAGATGACAATACATCATGTGATGGTAATTTGGGTACAAGTCCAAAATCACAAAACCAAACTTGTGAATCCTGACAGTGTTCAAGGGCATCTAGTGAGTTTTAAGGCTTCTGTGGGAACTTGAACCCTGGGCAGAGTCTGCACTTACCTTGTTTATTCCATTGTCAATCCTGTTGAATTCAGATCGCTTTGAACTCGGGTCTTCCTCTCCCCCCTCCTCCCCATTGAATCAGGAAAGCACGTGATTAGGGAGGCTCAGAAGGTGGGGGAGGGGCTCTTTCTTTTCTTGAAGCTTTTTTCATTCTTTTCTTGAAGGGGGGGGGGAGAAGCCAAGCAGGGAGCCTCTTTCTTTTCTTGGAGGGGAGGGGGAGAGGATCGAAAAAGGCAGAGGAGGGAGGAAAAATCCAGGACCGACAGAAGTTGAGAGAAATTAGGGGCTTCTCCTTTAAGGCAAGTGTGTCACATGACCAGCTGTAGCCTATCAGAGGTTCTCTACCACGGAGCTTTCTTTATTCAGGATTAACAGCACTCTGAGATATCGCACAATAAAGGTAGGGTCACTCTGGATCGATCCTTCTTGCTGCAGAAGGAAATTTTAAATTGCCCCAAATCCAAACGGAAATCACATTCTGTGCAGAGGGCAGGGACTGAATCGATCTGGGATTGGAATAAAAGCTCAGTGCAGTTTACACCCAGGTTTCCCAACTCTACTATACTTTTTCCATACTGGAAAGACAGTAATTAACTACTGTAATTTGATAGCGCTCCATGTAATTAAAGGATACCTACAATAGATACTAGTGGATGATCTGGGTTATTGTCTGAAATTGTAACTAATGGACACAGAATGTACATGAACATTTTCCAGATTGGTTGGGCAATGTCATAAACATTTACAAATTAGAGAGGAAACCCCTGGGTTAAACATTGTGATGAACTGAGGCCAGAACCTCACCATTTTCCTGCTTTAGTCTCTGCGCTGGGGAACAGAAGTGAGGGGCTTTACGCACCGGGATCTTTGTTGCAAATTGGTCACTGAATAAAAAATCGCCATTTAAAATAGTGGAATTCGTCGTTATGCATACCTGCCTTTGTAGTGGAATCCAGTTGCGTTTTGTAGCGTTTCCCACAGCTTCCGGTCTCGGCAGAAAAGGAAGCGCTATTGCCAAGCTTGTCCCGCCCCTGGCCGTCAAGCAGCCAATGGGCAGCCGTTAGCATGCTTCCAAACAGCCCCTTTCCCTTTAAGAAAGGTTTTTTTAAAAAAAAAACCAGACCCATAGCAACGAATCTGGGTAGATTCGTTGCAACGGAGAGACCCATCCAGCTGCCTAATGTGAGCTGTCGTTTGATCGTATGATCGTTGCCACGCTGCCTCGAGTGATAAAAAAAAAATCCCCCCCCTCTCACGGGCCCGATTTTCGGCTGAATTAATGTGTAAAAAATAAAGGGACTTTATTTCAGCAAACGGGCTTTTATGTGATTTGTGCTTAGTGACTAAAGGTGAAGGACTGAAGCCAGGGAAGCCTCTAAACAGAAAGAGGCTCGCTGGTGCGTTTATCCCCGCTCGCTCGGAGAAAAAAAAATGGCGATCGCTTCGCCGGAAGTTTGGAGGACAGGCTCAGGAGGAGGGACTTTGAAGAAACCGCAACAATGTTAACGCACAGGTCTTTATCGCTAGTGTTGCAGATTGTTTGCAAGAGTGTAGCGCTTTCCGGAGGGTGAATCCACTTTTTGGGATTCCCCTGAAAGCGCTACAACGAAGCACTTTTTGCTGATCGGTTTCAGGAGTGTTGCAGATTGTCTACGACGTCGTGCGTTATGGCAAATCAATAGCGTTTCCAATTGGCAACCATTGTGCGATTTTGAAGCCGTGCAAAAAGCCCCTGAATATCCGTAGCCCATGTATTGCTTTAAACTCTTCATTTAAAGCCTGATTCACCATCTGGTGCTGTTGAATTGTTCTCTTTTCCTTACTCTTCAGAGTCTATATGAATTTCATACATTGCTCCACAGCCACCTGATATATCCACCACTTTGATTGCAGCTGCTTGAAGGAACTTCTCTTTCAGTATCTGTGCCACCCTGTCTTCTCCATCAGTCTGCGAAGCAAACCTCCACACTGTGTTGCATAAGAAGAAAAAGATCTCTCTCCAGCAGGCAGGCATCCTATCAACCAGAGCCATTTGACCCATTATCATGATATTCCTTACAACAATCCTGAAAGGTTGGTTTAGTATAATCCTGTATTGGAGACTAGGAACCTAGGGCTAAAAGACCCATTAGGGCTAAAAGACCCTGGTCCATTATTAAGAATTTTCAGGAATGACTGCATAAAATTCCCTTTGGAATTCAGAATGACAACATTAAGCCAGTCATTAGAGAGTGAGTCTGTGTTGGACTATTTCCGCATGGAGGGGCAAAATGTGAGTGGCTTCCTGCTTGCAAATACAGGGTGGTCTCGCATTTGCAGCCCTCCTCCCAAGTTTTCCCTCTGCCCCACAGCAGCTGTTTGTCTCCAGACAAGGCTGCAAGGGAAAACAAACCAATCTCCCTCCATTCCTTGGCTTGTCAATCACAGCAAGCCACCAATCATAGCACAGCAGTTCTCTCATGGACTGAAACTTTCTCTCCCCCCACCCCAGCCTCAAATCTTTTTTTTTAAGGCACTTCTACATTGCTATGTGGTAATGCCACAACACAGATGCATTTCTAAATAAAAATTAGCACTGCCATGTTGCTATGGAAAAACACCAGAATGATAGAGCATCCCTCCTCCCTTTTGGGGATTCGTATTTTTTGGACTTTATTTCTGTCTGGTGGATTTCTGAGATGCTGAACATGGTCCCTGGAGCCCAAAAATACATTTTGTGTTAATGGTTGGCTTTAAAACAAGCTGCTCTGTATGACTGGGAGAAGGCTGCTGGATCACCCACCCACTCCCCTTTCCCAGCTCATTTCCCAGCTCCAGAAAACAGAACCCAGGCTGCTTATGCCTGCCCAAGTTGTGAGACTGTTGCACATGGTAACTGAAACCCAAAAAGACATGTTGTGTTAATGGCTGGCTTAAAAACATGGTGCTTATTTCACCTTTGACAATATAGCTTTGCGACCCGTGCCATTAAAAAAAAAAAACTCAGAGCAGGAAATGGAGAAGGGAGGGCAGGTGTGAGGGTGGGACAAAGCTGCCAAGACAATCGTGCATTTCTCCCTCCATATGGGCTCATCCCAGGTTGCTCACCAATGGGATGCACACTTTAGGGAAGTAAATTCCGTTTTAGTGATTCTCGAAACTGCGAGTTAAAAATGGCCAAAACTCAACCCAGCTCCTTGACAGCCTCAGGATAGAATCATAGAATCATAGAAATCATAGAGTTGGAAGGGGCCATACAGGCCATCTAGTCCAACCCCCTGCTCAACGCAGGATCAGTCCTAAGCATCCTAAAGCATCCAAGAAAAGTGTGCATCCAACCTTTGCTTGAAGACTGCCAGTGAGGGGGAGCTCACCACCTCCTTAGGCAGCCTATTCCACTGCTGAACTACTCTGACTGTGAAATATTTTTTCCTGATATCTAACCTGTATCATTATACTTGTAGTTTAAACCCATTACTGCGTGTCCTTTCCTCTGCAGCCAACAGAAACAGCATCCTGCCGTCCTCCAAATGACAACCTTTCAAATACTTAAAGAGGGCTACCATGTCCCCTCTCAGCCTCCTTTTCTCCAGGCTGAACATTCCCAAGTCCCTCAACCTACATAGGGCTTGGTCCCTTGGCCCCAGATCATCCTCGTCGCTCTCCTCTGTATCCTTTCAATTTTATCTACGTCCTTCTTGAAGTGAGGCCTCCAGAACTGCACACAGTACTCCAGGTGAGGTCTGACCAGTGCCGTATACAATGGGACTATGACATCTAGTGATTTTGATGTGATGCCCCTGTTGATACAGCCCAAAATGGCATTCCCCTTTTTTACCGCTGCATCACACTGCCTGCTCATGTTTAGTTTACAATCCACAAGTACCGCAAGGTCTCGTTCACACACAGTGTTACCTAGAAGCATATCCCCCACCCAGTAGGCATGCTTTTCATTTTTCTGACCCAGATGCAGAACTTTACACTTATCTTTATTAAATTGCATCTTGCCCATTTTTCCATTGTGTTCAGATCTCACTGAACTCCGTCTCTATCTTCTCTAGTATTTGCCAGTCCTCCCAATTTGGTGTCATCTGCAAACTTGATGAGTAGTCCTTCCATCCCCTCATCTAGATCATTAATAAATATGTTAAAAAGTACTGGACCGAGCCCTGAGCCCTGAGCTACCCCGCTACTCACCTCCCTCCAGTCTGATGAAACACAACTGACCATTGACAACAACTCCAAATTGTCCTCCAGATGTTTGCAGATCACTCCCTTTAATATCTGCTCCATTATCTTACCCACAACAGAGGTCAGACTCACTGTTCAGTAGTTTCCCAGGTCATCCTTCCTCCCTTTTTTGAAGATCGGATGCAGGCGATGTTATGTGGAGGGGACTCTAAAACTCACCATCGTTGAAAAGATGTCCAGATTCTTTGTGCAGAAATGGTCTTGTAATATGCAAGATCTGTAGTGTTCATGATTCAAGAGTATATGAGGAATATCCTATAGGGCAGGGGTCACCAACCCCCGGGCTCTGGCCCGGTGCCGGGCCGCCGGCAGCCGTGCCTGCCTCCCCCCTGCCCATAGTGAGAAGAAGGGAAGAGGCAGGCGCAGCCGCCGGCACGCCGGTGACGCAAACGTACATGCGCGTTAGTGCCCCCTGGTGGCAAAAACATGCATGTGCGCAATTGCGCATGCGCGTTTGTGCAGCACCCGGGCCATCGGCTCTCCCCTCACCCCGGAGGCGGTCCCTGACCTGAGAAAGGTTGGGGACCGCTACTATAGGGGCATTGAAGGAGACATGTATTTAGCATCGTTAGATTAGGAACTTCCTGATATTTTTCAGTCTACTCCTGTGCTTTTATTGGCTCATGGGAGACTTCCTGCTCCTTTGAACACCTTCCTCCCAGCTTGCCTCTTAGCAGAATAGATTCAATGAACAACAGAACATAGCAGTTAGGATTACTAGGACTCTCTCTCTCTCCTCTCTTTTTATACAAAGTTGTTTCTCTTCTAAGTTAAAGTATTTTATTCTTTTAAGTATTTTGGTCCTTTACTCCACTTTGCATATTTAAACTCTGTTAACAGTCTGAGGTTAGTCTGGGGCCTTCTCGAAAGGTTTCATAGAAGACAATGTGGGCTTTTAACAGATTTCATAATACCCTCTCGAGACAATTCTCTCTCCAAGCTGCTTTCTGTCACTTCTGACATCAACAGTAGAACCACTTGCTTATCTGTGGCATGGTTCATTATAATTCCAATTCTGATGGCCCTGATAAGCGACCTGCACATTCAACCCATCCTTTTAAAGTTCTCTCCTTTGACAGACAATGAACCAATTAAGATCTGGATGCTAACCAAGGGAGCGCGGCCTCTTCCTTGCCCTCCCCCTGCACAGTGACAAAGGACCCTGGTGACAACAGGGCCAGCTCATTAGCGCGGAATCTGGGACGGGCGGCAGCCTTGCCTCTGAACTTCCCTGCACAATTATAAGTAGCCATTTCTGGTTCATCTCCTCCACATTCCTCATTGTATATACATGCTCAATTAATGATTCAGGGCCAAGGGGCTGCTGGTAATGTGGCCATTACATTGTGCAGGCTGAGGCAGTTGCAGCCCGCTCCATGGGAAAGTTTAATGGGGTGGAATCCACCTTCCGAAGAACCACGGCATCAATTTCTACAAACCACAATATCTGTTCAGTTCAATTACTGCAAAATCACTTTGCTAAGGAAAGGCCAGAAATGTCTTTTAGATCTGCATTGATTGTCTTCTTGCAATCTCACAATGTGAAAAAGCAAGTACAAAAGGGCAAGTGAGAAGAACTTCCAGGTCCATCAAAGCTCTCCACTCCAGCCCCTTTGGCAACCCCCCTCCCCACTCCACCTCCAACAGCATCAATATTACTTGTTTTGAACTGCCAGTGCCATGTGAACCCTGGCCCTATAGAGTGGAGAGTAATAGATTTTTTTTTGCAGGTCTTCAGACAGCTTTGACATCTATACTTCTGCAAGAAATGATGTCTGTGGGAGGGGGGAGAAATCATGGATTCAACCACAGAATTATATACACAAGAAGTTAAAATACTCACCACTGTCATGTGCTGCCATATCAAGGGACAGGGGCTCTGTATTTAGCGCTTTTAATCCAGTCCAACTTTGAGTGTGAATTCCCTCTGAGTTCTGCCACTTCCCATTTCACCGGTATTCTTCTTGCATCTGTGGCCCTGGACACCATCGCAGAGAAAAGCACGTTTTGAAACCATATGGGAGCAAAGTACTGACAAGATCAGCACTGTTACCCTAGACAGAGACAAACCCTTCTTACTTACTTATTTTCCTTTCCAGAGCTCCCGTGATCAGTGATCTTGAGCAATGACTAAAAGAATAAGACATTATTTACTAAAGGGAAACACACTCCAAAATGTGGTGACCAAATAGGTTGTTTTCAGATCACTGTCTATCATCAGCTAGGAATATTATCCCCTTGAAGTTTATTGAATGAAGAGCTTGTTAAAATCAATGAGATCCAATGATTCTTAAAAGTGGTTAAAAAAGCAATGTTCCGCTATTCTGTGAAACCATGGGTTTCGATTGATTTAGGAATGACTAGGCTGAGGATTGCACTTTGGGTCTCCGTATCTGTGGAAATCTCACAGACCTCTCTAGAGTGGATAACCTCAATGATATCCTATCTTGTCTGTCTACCACAACAAGAGAGGGAAATAGCCTTGCTGCTCTGCATATGCTCTTGGTGTTTTTAGCCAACCAACTTGACTTTCATTAATATTCTAGATGTTGGGACAGGTACGGGGTAGATGGGAGAATCTCATTAAATGTACCCATTAAAATGCAGGAGGATCAAACAGGGGGAAACATCATTTTGAAAACTGTGTCATGTAAGTGATCCTTCTAGAAGCACAGAATGCTCAAAATTAATTCTTAGCACAGTGGATCCACTAATGACAGCTCATCTTTGTCCAAGACTTACTCCTTGATTCAACTTTTGATCTGCCAGTGGAATCCAGCATTGTATTCTGACAGCCCATTCACAAACAGCATTTCCTAAACATCTGTATGTTCTCTTCCACACTCCCCCCCCTGCTTTGCTCATGCAAATGGAAGAATCTCTGCCTTGTCTGCCTGCATATTTATCTTTCTCCTAGTCCCACTGACTTTCTGCACATTCTACTATACCATTGGACCTCTAACCTTGTCACTCCTTTTACTCCCCCCATATTAAAGTACACTGTGGTCTTAACTAATGACCCCTGAGAGCAGCAGAATCTGCTCCAGAAGCCAGAGTGGATCACTTCATGCAACAAAGGCCTTGTGTTTCTAACACTGGCTCTTTCATGGCCTCCAAAGACCTGGACTTTTAACCTTACTGCTCAGGCTGTTTTCCTAACCCCAACAGGAACTCAGCTCTCCAAACCTTAACATTAGCCTTGCTTCCCCTCTTGACCTAAGCCTAGGTTTCTGGATTCCTTAATGCTGTCAGCACTAGCTCCTGTATTAATGCACTGGCAAGTTTCCCGTATGGTTTTTTACCCAGACTGCTGGACATTCCATAACATGTTTGGAAAACCCATTCTTCCTTAAAAAGATTTGTCATATTAATTTCAGACCAAAGCAGCTTCCAGAAAGGAGTCCTGCCTTCTACATGTGTAACAGTAAAGGGGAGTATCCAAATGACATTGTGCCAAATTTGGGCACAACTCACCTAAAACCTGTTTCTTTCCCCTTCAATTTGGAGAAAATATAATGCCAGTTTTCTCTGAAATAAAGGAACGGAGGGATGGCTATAGGTGACATGTCCATGTGGATGTTCTCCTGTAACTACGGGAGGGAGGACTGGAGTTTACCTTCACCTGCAAAATGGCAGAGATAACCTCCACATTCCCCTTCCTTCAAGCACTTGCAAGGTTTTTGTTGTTGTTTCAGTGCAGTGTGTAGCAACAGTGAGTGGCTGAGAAAGAAAGAAAATCCCTTTAAGAGGTTTTAAACAATAGTTGTAGCCAGTGTGGGGAGGTTCCACAGAAAAGAGCACGGAGGAGTGGGAGCAGCAGGAGAGCAAGTGGTGCTGGAATAGGTTGTGTGGATGATATTTCTGCCCTGTGTGCTGCTGTTGTCATGTCAGGGGGGCCAGGTGGACAAGAATTCTCACCTCTACCTGAAAGCAACAGTGTTCCTAAACCAGTCTCATGTGGCCAGGGCAGAGTCTGCACTTACTTTGTTTATTCCATTGTCAATCCTGTTGAATCCAGATCGCTTTGAACTCGGGTCTTCCCCCCTCCCCATTGAAACAGGAAAGTGTTCGTCACGTGGTTTGGGAAGCTCAGAATGGGAGGGGGGAGCCAAGCCTCTTTCTTTCTTTTCTTGAAGGGGGGGAGAGGAGCCAAGCAGGGAGCCTCTTTCTTTTCTTGGAGGGGGGGGGTAGAGGATCAAAAAAGGCAGAGAAGGGAGAAAAAATCCAGGACCGACAGAAGTTGAGAGAAATTAGGGGCTTCTCCTTTAAGGGAAGCTTGTCCCATGATCAGGTGTGGCCTAGCAGAGGTTCTCTACCACGGAGCTTGCTTTCCCAATCCAGATTTGAAAAATATTGAGGGTTAAAAGCACTCTAAGATATCGCACAATAAAGGTAGGGTCACTCCAGATCAATCCTTCTTGCTGCAGAAGTAAAATTTAAATCACCAAAAATCCAAACAGAATCGCATTCTGTGTAGAGGGCAGGGACTGAATCGACCTGGGATTGGAATAAAAGCTCTGTGCAGTTTACACCCAGGTCACCTTGTTGGCTCCTATCTAGTAACATATCTGTTCCACATAATATATTTCTGGTAAGGGCTTGGAGGAGGAGCATGTCTCATGGGTTAAGTGCTGTCCCACCCCTGAGTGCCTCCTCCTCCAACCGGCTTGCATGTCTGTCCAGAGGCCAGCCAATTGCCTTCTGTCCCCCAACCTTGACCACCCTCTCCTCCTTCCACTTCCCTAAGGCTTGGAGGCTGCAGATCCCTAACAGCTGCCTGCAGCCTTTCCAGAGGCTGTCTGGAGAGTTCTTCCACACACACACCCAATCTAGCACCCCTTGTATTTCTGAATGCAGTGGGCTTGGCTCCTGGTATTATTTATAGTACTTTGCATAGCACCTTACAATCTTTATCAAGTTTTTACCACAGTAGCCTTAGGAGGCAGTATAATTATTATCCCCAACATACAGAAGAGCTGTGGGTTTCATGCCCTACTTTTTACCACCTGAAGGAGTTTCAAGGTGGATTAAAATCACCTATTCTTCCTCTTCCCACAACAGACACCCTGTGAAATAGATGAAGCTGAGAGAGCTCTGAGAGAACTGTAACTGGCTCAAGTTCCCCCTCCTGGCTGCATGATGAAGACTAGAGAATCAAACTTGGTTCTCAGTGTTAGAGACCATCGCTCTTAACCACTGTACCAAGCTGACTCCCATGTGGACAGGAACTGGTTTATTTATATATATTAAAGTGTGTGTGTGTGTGTGTGGTCTTCTTGGGCAAGTCCCTATCATCAAGCACTTGTGGAGGGGGGGGGGTCCAGAAATGTTTATATATACTTTTTCTGAAAAATTCTGAACCCCTCTCCCACAAGTACCTGATGATAGAGACTTGTCCAAGAAGGCCACACATACTACACAGCAGGGTATAAACTAGGCACATTCGGCTCACAATGTTTAATGCACCTTAGAAGTAGATTATCCTGTTCTGCATAGGCAAATTCAGCTGCAAAAGCACAATGAAAGAGCATAATCTTACATGTGTGGAATGCTGTAATCCCTGGCCTGTTATCTCTTTTAAAGGTTTGCATTTTCCCTAACTAGCAGAAGTGCTTTTCTTTAGAACTGGCAGTGAATAGGTTAAAGCAGGGATTCCCAAAGTGGGTGATACACCTTCCCTGGAAGTGGTGGAAAGATCTAGGGTTGTGTTGAGGAATGTTTTGGGCAGTGAGGATTTTTTGACTCTTCCTGCTACAGCTTAGTTTTCCCAGCGAGATATGTGCCAAGGAGGCTTGCCATTGCCTGCCTCTGGGTAGTAGCAACCCTGGAATTCCTTGGTGGTGTCCTTGGTGCTGACGAAAATGACAGCTTCAGAAGGTGGCCAGGATGGGATCATATCCCTGCTTAGCTCCTTTACCTCTTCAGACTCTGTTGTTCCCAGGCTCCAAACCCAGATTTCCAGGAATCTTTTAACTCATGGCTGGCAACCCTTTCCCAAAAGTCTCCAGCTTTAAGAGGCTGGAAAAGCCTTCTCCTGCTCGCTCCTGACCATGGGACTTTCCATTGCTTGCCTCTCCCCCCGCGCCCAGGCCTGTCTTTCTCCGCAGTAAGGACCCAAAATATGGCCACTGCACAATAACCAAAAAAGAAGTCTAAGCAATATTGTGTGTTTTGAATTTACAGTAGACTTAACTCCAGGAAAGAGGTGTGTGTTTGTATGTGCATGGGGGGGGGGGGAGCATCAGGGGTGTGGCTGGGGAGCCAAGGCGATGGCAACCTGAAAACATTTGGGAACGTCTTGACTAAAGAAAAGCTGCTGATGCCTCCCCCCAAAAAAAACAGGGGGGTGCAAAATTGAGCCTTATGTGCAGCTCAGGGTTTATGGGAGCAGCTCCATGAACTGACTTACCTTTATTAAGTAGATGTGTGTGGATAACAGGCTTATGCTGTTGTGACCCTGCTTTTTTGTAGGGTGACATTGATGTTGGTGCCCATTTGGCAAGACTCTTGTTAGTTTCCTTTCTGAGGAAATCCCCTTTTCAACAGGTCACTTTCTCTCACAAGGAACGAGTCCCCTCCCGTCCCTGTGCCCCCCCATTCCAGGCTGAGAGATCAGTTCCCGCCTCCCTCCGCTGAGCCCATCACTGTGGTGCTGACACAGCGGAGGCTCGTTATCTCCAGCATCCCACCTTGCCTCCGGCACAGCGAGAAGGTGACGTGTCCCCTGGGGAAAGCGATAAAAAAGAAATTACAGCGAAGAAAGGGAAAAATTACCTTTCCTGAATTAAAAAAAAAAAACCTACTCTGGGTTGCTGTAGCAACTGAAAGGTGCATCATGTTGCCATGGCAACTAGGAAACATCCTCATTTTCCTTGCTTAGCTTTGTGGCCTGCAAATGATTAGGTATGGGATACTGAAGAAAAAGTATGGGATGGATATAAATTATTCTTGGGGGGCTGTCATTCCCCCCATTTTACAGAGTGTTGTGACTGGGAACCGGAAGTACTCCTTGTGTCCTCCTTCTCCTCGGTCCATAATTTCTTCCACTTTCTTCCCTAGGTAGGCTGCAATTTCCAACAACTTATTGCTACTATTTACCACCATCAAGGGTCAATCACTTAGTAGTACCCATTAATAAAGTGGTGGCAACCATGAATAAGGTGGCCTAGAAGGCTAGGCAGTCTCCCACATGATTCCGTCATAGCAAATTCCAACCCTAACAGGGCCTACTGGAAGGGTAGGCCATGCAATTGCAGACAATGTTGATATTGTCTCTACGGAGGCCTCTCCAAGTATTACATGGCTCCTCCAGAAACGCATGGGAAGAAGTGCCCAACATGATCTACAGGACTGTCCATAAAAGTGTGCACTGCTTTTTAAAAAACATTTTTAAACATTCATTCCCCATGTGGCACTGTTTCTCTGCCAAAGATCCATGCCCAAGTATACCACTGTGATGAGATGAGGCAGGGGGCAAGAAATGCCTTGACACTTATGGTAATGGTGTCGGCTGAGTCTGACCACAAAGAAAAAGCTCAGCAGAGCAGAGCACCAGGCTGCTTAATACAATAATATAGTTTTATTTGGAAAAGAAATGACTATAAGGAGATAGAGGTTTAACCATCTAGCTGTTGTAGGCAGTCATTCTTTTATTCAACTACTGTCCTGGAGGGAAGCTGGGAGGAAGTATACTCAAAAGATCAAGAAGTCTCCTGTCAAGCCATTCAGGATGCTGGAGGAGATACTTTGAAAAGTATCAGGAAGTTCCTATCTTAACTTTTCTAAATACACATCTCCTCCAACACCCCTGCAGGACACTTTTAATATTCAGCTCAATCTTGCACACTGCAGATCTTGTGTATTCTAACAGATGAAAGGCATCTATGAAACAAGAAAGAAGGGGAGAAGGGCCTCTTTACCAGATTCAGAGCATTCTTTGCCAACATGAAGGAATAACACCTCTTGATTGGAGAGTCCAGGTCTGGTGGCTGAAGCTGTAAGGTTTATTCTCCAGACTGGCTGATACCCACGTGACTGAGACATGTGAGGTGGGTTCTGAAGAAAAAGAGATCGTTTTTTATACCTCGCTTTTCACTTTTCAAAGGAGTCTCACAGTGGCTTACACTTTCCATTCCTCTTATCACAACAGACACCCTGAAAGAGCTGTGATAGGGTGAAGCTGAGAGAGCTCTGATAGGGCTGCTCTGTGACAAAATTTCTAACAGGACTGGGACTAGCCCAAGGTCACCCAGCTGGCTGCAAGTGGAGTGGGGAATCAAACCTGTCTGCAGATTAGACGCTGCCGCTCTTAACTCTTACACCAAGCTGGCTCCAAGCTGAAAGGGGGAGCTGTTGCTTTGTTTGGGTACTCTTTGCTTGGGAACTCTTTGGGACATGTATTTTACCATGAAGGATGATAGAGGAGAATGATGCAAAAAAGAGCTGCAGATACACCTGGGATAGGAGTATCTTGCAACTGCCAAAGACTAGGTATAACATGAATTGTGAGTACTTAGCCACTGTATTTTTGTTTTGTTTCATTTGTGTATCTATATTTGGTCCTTTACAGTACCCTAAGTTTGAGTTTTGAAGAAATATAGTTTGCTTAATGCAAGACAGTCTGCGCAAGTGCTTACTCATCCACCTGGCTGTTTGTTGCTGTGATACCCCTGTGAGTTTGGCTTTGGAGATGGGGGTTGTCTTTTCCCTGAAGTGTTGGCAGCTGCAATTAAAAGGGGGCAAAACACTGATTAGTCTTGCCCCACAGTTTGACAGAGATAGAATTTTGCCCTGGAGACAAGCCATGCTGGCACTTAGTGGCCATGTATTAATTAAAGTCTGCAATTGGGCATCTTCTTTGACCTGTCTGAAAAGGAATGGTATGATACTGGAGGATTCAGCAGTGGCAGATGTGTCTTTTTCCGCTGTACCTAACCTGTACCCAATCCTGCAAGCATTTTTCAGGAATTTGGCACAGGCATATCCTCTAGATCAGACTATAATCAAAACAGATAAGGTGAATGAACAAGTGAACTTGTGTTAGTGCAGACATATATCCTAACTAATTATGTTAGAGAGGATGAAAAACATCAATGTGTCATCACATTTTTAGCAGCTCTCTTTCTTTTTACTGGTTGCCACAGCTTTGTTCTTTTTTTCTCAGCATGGAGAAAGCTTCTTTACCTTACCTGCTTGTCTGCACAAGTCAGCATTTTCACTGATTTAGGGGGGTGTCCAGGACTAGTGAAGCCCTCCCCACACTTACCAACAGCCTCAGGGCTAGGATAAGAGACTGTGGTGGTGCCAAAGCTGGAGAAGCCCCATCCACCAGCAGCTCTGGGGCCAGACTGGAAGGCCACAACATTGGCAGGGCAGGATGAAGCCTCCCCACAGTCATGTGTTCCTTTGGAGCAGCGTTGGAAGGCTGCAGCATCCAAGGGAAAGCATTCAGAGCTTGATAAAGGACCTGTTCAACAGGACTTCTGTAGATCTCAGCAGCGGCTTATAGCCTGGGCCTGGTTTCAAATGGAACCCACCCTTTTCTAAGATGGGCCTCAAGCAACTGAATCTGCCAGATTAGAATTTGAATCCAAATACATAGTTCCAAGCAAAAACTGAGGGCCATTTCGCACGGCTTCAAAATAGCACAATGGTTGCTAATTGGAAACGCTACTAATTTGCCATAACCCATGACGTCGTAGACAATCTGCAACAATCCTGAAACCGACCCGCAAAAAGCGCTTTGTTGTGGCGCTTTCAGGGGAATCCAGAAAAGTGGATTCACCCTCCGGATAGCGATACACTCCTGCAACCAATCTGCAACAGTAGCGCTAAAGACCTGTGCGTTACCATTGTTGCTGGTTCTTCAAAGTCCCTCCCCCTGGCTCTCTCCTCCAAACTTCCGGCGAAGCGATCGCCATTTTTTTTTCTCCGAGCGAGCGGGGATAAACGCACCGGCGAGCCTCTTTCTGTTTAGAGGCTTCCCTGGCTTCAGTCCTTCACCTTTAGTCACTAAGCACAAACCACTTAAAAGCCCGTTTGCTGAAATAAAGTCCCTTTATTTTTTGCACATAAATTCAGCCGAAAATCGGGCCCGTGAGAAGGGGGGGGGGAATTTTTTTTTATCACTCGAGGCAGCGTGCAAACGATCATACAATCAAACGACAGCTCACATTAGGCAGCTGGATGGGTCTCTCCGTAGCAACGAATCTACCTAGATTCGTTGCTATGGGTCGGTTTTTTTTTTAAAAAAACCTTTCTTAAAGGGAAAGGGGCTGTTTGGGAGCATGCTAACGGCTGCCCATTGGCTGCTTGACGGCCAGGGGCGGGACGAGCTTGGCAATAGCGCTTCCTTTCTAGCGATTTCTGCCGAGACCGGAAGCCTGTGGGAAACGCTAAAAAATGCAACTGATTCCACTACAAAGGCAGGTATGCATAACGACGAATTCCACTATTTTAAATGGCGATTTTTCATTCCGCAAACAATTTGCAACAAAGATCCCCGTGCGAAAAGGCCCTGACTTTTGGGCCCCAATGCTGAACCAGGTTTTTGGCCCTAGGCTTTAATAGAATGGGATGAAGACCCCCCTCCTAAAAAAAAATCATCAGTTTCACTTAGCTGGTTTGATAGTGGAAGTGAAATTGATAGACAAAGTCTACTCACTTAGCAGTGGAGCACATACTTAGACATCCTGCTTGCTAAACACATGCACAGAAGTATAGACATCCTCCGGAACGGAGCCTCCTTTAACAAGCTATCTTTGGTTTTGCTCCTTATCCCGCCCATGAAGGGTTTTTGGGACAACTGTGCAAAAGAAAGAATGTGGTGATAGTGTATTTATATATAAATGTAATACATAATAAATATAAATGTAATAAATAAATAAATAATAAATGATTTTTTACATGATCATGTGAATGATCCCTAAGACATAAATTCTCTTTTTAATGTCTTGTCCACATTTTGAAGAGAGAGCCCTGGGAATGCTAGCTTACATATAACACAAATAGCTTTTAGCTAAGTCCCAAGAAACTCCATGCCAAAGGTATTCCCAGACCAGACCAGATGATAAACTCTCTGCATAACATCGAGATAGGTCAACTTCTGTGTAATGGCAAGCAGGCGGACAAGAATAACCCTGGCCAGACTATTTCTGACAAATCTTTGATCCTTAAGGGATAGTCAGCATACTAGGACTATAACTGACCCTGCCGAACTGACAAGCAAGCAACTTGTTCACTGTAAAAGCACCTGTGTTTAGAAACAAATGGACAAGCCAGGCATATACAAAACCATCTGTGCTAGAATAATACCATTAGAGAGGGGCGGTGGTGGTAGGGACATCAATTCATAGCTAACTTACTGCGACCCCGTAGGGTTTTCAGGGCAAGAAACAGTCAGAGGTGCTTTGCCATTGTCTGCCTCCATGTCACAATCCTTCTATTCCTTGGAAATCTCCCATTGATTTACCAGATAGGGCCAACACTGCTTAGTTTCTGAGATCTGCTGAAATCAGGCTAGCCCGGGCTATCAGGAGACATCAGTAGGTACCTCAGTAGATTTAAAAAAAAATGAGAATACTCAAAATAGCCCAGAAAATGCTTTGGAAGGACCAAAGCACCACAGTGTTTAATTTCCTAAATTCTGCATGCTGTTCTGAACGTTTTGTTCTGGTATTGTCCTGTCCCTATTCCGCCAACCTATGAGTAGAACTTGGTTAACCAAGAATCAAGTTTACTGCTGTTTCCAGCAACTACTTTAGAGCATGTCCAGCCTCCATGGTACATGCACAGCTTGCTATGCATTATCAGAAAGAGAGTAACTGCACAAGCTGAAGGACCAATTTCTAATGAGAGATTTGGGGCATAATTCTGGAGCAACACATTTTGGACAAATTTGTAGGGCAGAAAGACTCAGCCCCACTCATGGTACATTTCATCTGCTCTCCAGAAACCCTTGGGTATAAATAAAAGCTTCAAGGATGATGGAGTAATCCTCAGACTGACAGATTCTGTGCTGATTTGGACAGCCTGTAGACTTCAGAAGATCTGTTTACTAAATATATGGTGTCACTCTTATAGTATCTGGCAGCTACTTTATGGCCCATTATGCACGGGGGGGAATAGCGCACATTCGGGGTGGAATGGTGGCGACTAAAATAACCGCTAACGCATGGAGCCGGCTGCAACCAGCCGCAGCTCCGGTGCATGCCGCTGAAAAAGCTGCGTTAGCGAAACGTGGAAGAAAGCGCAGCTTCCGGGTGACCGGGGCGCAACCAGAAGTGGCGCTGGGATCGCCACGTGCATAATCGGTTACTCTGGGTTTTGCCGCCATCGTGCCCCGCCCCGTGCATAACCGGTGTGTCTTCTCCCTCCGCGTTTTCCATGTGACCCGAAATCGCCATTTTGGTGGCCGTGCATAATGGGCCTATATTAGTCTGCAATTAGGAAGAAGTATATTTTAATTGCTGGTGAATTATTCTGCTCAGGAATTATCTCTATAAATCTGCAACATTAGAAATAACTTTCCCATCAAAGAGATAGACTGCAGGGAAATAGCAGACAATTTATGGAAAAGGTTCCAAAATATACCCAGTGGATCATTCCTAAAATTAGCTCTCTCTGTATGATGGTTAGTCTGTCAGCGGCTGTTGAGCAATACTGAGCATTCTGTCCATGAAATATGTAGCTTCTCTTCTATCAAGATTTGTTTGTATTGCTCCATCAATTCCACTGGGAATGGAAGCTGTACTTCAGCTATTATATCGATGCAAGAGATGCATTTTTTTCCTCTGAGAATAAGTGACCTTTGAAATTCAGGTGAAATGATTATGGTATATTTGCAAGTGGATTCACTATATAACTACTGGCAGTAGCACCAAAGTCACAACTGACAACGAGAACATTGAATGTATTGATGATTTCATCTTTCTTGGCTCTATGATCAATCCAAGTGGTTGATGCAGCCGTGAAATCAAACGGCAAATAACACTGGGCCAGAACGCAATTTTAGGCATGAACCGAATATGGAAGAGTAAGGATATCAACCTTAATACAAAGTGCCGGTTAGTCAACACCGTTGTCTTCCCCATAACAACCTATGGACATGAAAGCTGGACCATGAAAAAGGAAGACAGGATGAGAATAGATGCTTTTGAATTTCGGTGTTGGAGACGAATGCTGCAAATACCATGGACACCCAAAGTTACCCACAAGATCGTTTTAGAGAGGAGCAAACCAACTATGTCAGTAGAAGGGAAGATATTACGGCTAAACCTCACTTACTTTGGACACATCATGAGATCAAACTTGTTAGAAAAATCATTGATGCCCGGCATGGTCAGCGGCAACAGGAAACGTGGTCGCCAAAGGATCCACTGGCTCGGCACGATCAAAGCCAATACAGGGATGACCATGAACCAACTAAAAGAAGCAGTCAGAGACAGGGGTGCGTGGTGAAGACTTTCCTATAGAATCACCAAGGGTCAGACACGACTGAATGGATGACCATCATCACTATACTGTAATGCTATTATTTTAAAGTTCTCCTTGGCTTATCTCAGTATATAGAATCATAGAGGTGGAAGGGGCCATACAGGTTATCTAGTCCAACTGGCTCCTGGATTTAGAATAAGCCTAACGAATCTATGATAAGTATGTATGCCCAAAACAAAACAGAGGGATAATGAGATTAACGGGTTGGAGCACCTTCCCTATGAGGAAAGGCTAGAGAATATTATATTTTTTTCAGTTCAGAAAAAAGAGAAAATTGGGGGGGGGGAGGTGCATGGGATGGAAAAAGTGGGCAGAGAGAACTTTTTCTCTTTCTGCCATAATAGTAGCACACAGTGAAGATGATGGGAAATAGATTTGAGGAAGGCTAGAAGGAAATCTGTACACCACTCAGGGAGCAGTATAAATAATTGGTTAAGGGGGGTGGGGTGTCTGGGATACAGAACCCCAAGGGGTCAATCAGAAGGTGCAAAGCACCTTCCAATTGGCCCATTACCCCACTGCCTGGAGGTCACCGAGGCCCTGGGGAGTCGGAAGGTAGGTGGCCGCCCAGGGGGAAGCTTCCGTGAGGGAGCAGGCCCGCAGGGAACCTGGGGAGTCGACAGGGAGGGAGGCGACTGGGGGGTGCCCGATCCCTTCAAAGCCTGTCTTTACAGATGGGCTTTGAAGCCTAGTATATCATAATTCATGGAGTGATTAAATTGTGGAATTCACTGCCAGTTTTTTTCTGGCATAAATACTTTCCTCCCCATTGCATTCACAAAGTTTTTTTCTGATACACATGAGATTCACTCCCTGTGCAAAGTAAAACAGTAGCTGATGTATTTTTTTTTATTCTAATTTTATTATTTATTATTATATAAAGCATTTACAGAAAAGTAAAAGAGAAAAAAAGCGACCAGCTGATATGGTTTGCCATTCTCTTTTAACATACATATTCAATTCCCATCACATATTAATCCTACTCTAGAAGTTTTTACCATCTTTCTTAGCAAAATGATTGTTAATACATATGAGAGTATAATCTGTTATAAGAATATATTCTATTATTATCTTAAGTGATATAAAGTCGGTCCCCTTCATATATTGGCCCTGACCTAAGAGTTACTACTGCTGTCTTGTTAATACATATGAAGTATAGTTTGCCGTCCTCTTTTAGCATACATATTAACATACATATTCAGTTCCCATCACATATTGATCCTGATCTATAAGTTATTACCATCTTTCTTAGCAGAGTAATTGTTGATACATATGAGAGTATAATCTATTATAAGAATATATTATATTATTGTCTTAGGTAATATAAAATCAGTTCCCTTCATATATTGGCCCTGACCTAAAAGTTACTGCTGCTGTCTTCTCCACAGGAAACCAGGAGAATGCTCCACTGTTCATCACATCCTTCAGGTGGTCGCAGAAAATGAAATTGTATTTTTTTCCATAGTGTCGCCTGATGATTCCTATATAGAGTATTTCTGGTGGCCCTTCTGTCAGGGCCAAAGAAGTCTCTTGCTTGATTCTTGCTTGCAGTCGCCTTTAAGTAGGCTCTGTATACTTTGTCAATCCGGATCTCTTCCTCTGGTCGCACAGAGATATCTCCTGATAGCTTCCTGCGTGCTGTCGCCTTTGAATAGACTCTATTTATTTTGTTGATCCAAATCACTTCCTGCTCTAAATAGACTTCCAGGTTTTCGGTGCTTTCCTTCCTTAAATCTGTTTTCCCAAGTTCTTCCAGAGTGCTTTTGATTTTTACATCCCTAGCTCTCTCCCCCTCCTGTTGATTAACTTCCAGACATTGAATTCTCGTTTGAAGTATTGTTGGCTGAGTTGTGTTTTCATCAGCTATTTTTTCCAAACCGTCGGTTCTGTCTAAAAGCTCTTTCTTAGTCTTTTGGATTTCCTTTTTCCACCTTGTTGACTGCTTTCAGTATCTTTGAGTTCCCTTCGCATAACAAATGGAAAAGCTGTGCCTTAGTTCATGTTTCCATAGTTCTAGGCAGTCATGAATTATAAACAGAAAGTCTCATGAGGTCTCGCGGGAGCTCGAGCGATCCAAAATTATCAGTTTGTCGATCTCTGTATAAAGTCAGCGTCCCCCACTGAACTCTCTCCAACAAATCTTTAAAGTCTCTCTTTTCTTTAAGCTCTCTCTTTGTTTGATTAATGAGTGTAATTAGCTGGGAGCCTCTCACTCAATGAAAGGATTCACTTGTAAATTGGTTGAGGAGGGGGGGGAAGAGCTTGTAGGGAAAAAAAAGGAAAAAACAGAAAACTCACAGTCTTTACTGTTGCAGACTGTTGCAGACTCCGGCTCCTGTCAGTCTGGTAAAAGATGATCTGGGAAGAATGTAGGGTCAGCTGGTCGTTTCAGGCTTAGAAAGTTATTTACGACAAGGGCACCATCATGACCTTGAGCACATGCCGCGGCGATCCAGAGAACTCAGTCTCCACGGATCTGTAGGACCCTCAGGATGCCGTTCCTGGTTCCTGGGGCGATCGGCGAGCAAGATTTGCATATCTGCTCAGGTCTGCCAGGTGCGTTTGCTCCTGACCCTCAGAATGGCTTAAGAGCCAGGCAGAAGCCTAGCTAGTACGGCGCCATCTTCAGTCGTTCTCCAATATAAACGGCCAGTAGCTGATGTATTTATGGACATATCCTGTTTGAAATATGGGCATTTTTACATTTAAATTTTGAATTGTGGTCTTATATTTACATTATTTTTACAGAGTGGTGTTCCTAGATATCACATATCTTAGAATGTGGTGCTCCAAAAAGAAATATTATACCAGTATTTGTTGGGGCTACACAAAACAGTAAGTGACCACTTATGTTTGAACAGCTTACACAGAAAATATATTAGATTTTTCCTTTTTAATATTTGCTCATTCTAACATGTTCCTACATTTATTATTCCAGGATTTCCCTTCACCACACAGCTATACTTTATAACTGGTTTTAGATAAGAGTGCGTTATTCAATAATATTGACCACTGAGGAAAACCCAGTAGGGTCGAAACACGTTTGGTCTATTCATGTGCAGTTAGATCTGCATAGTTTTTAAATATGGTTTTTACTTTGTTTTTAACCTAATATTGGTGCACTTTAATAAATAATTGTTTAAATTTTATATTGTTTTATAGCTTAACTTTTGAGTTCCTGACTTTGTTAAGGTGGGGGTTTTGTTCCCTTTTTGGTTTTGCAGTAGATATAGGCTGACCATGAGCATGGAGGGTTTTTAATGAGATTTGTGGGGGATAGGTCCAGACAAACGATCTCCCCCATGCCGAGGCATCAGGCCTCTATAGACCAGTTCTAGGAAGAAACATCATGGAAAAGCCATGGCCACGGTGCCTTGTGTGTTGGTCCTGCAGGCTGGTGGAAGCCAGGCTGGGGTTGGTTTAAGGTTCTCATATAATCCAGGAATCTTTGCAGCTGCATAGGCATTCTTATCGACCATTCAGCCCCCTGAGTACTCTTTTGGACTGTGGGAGTCAATGACCAATGACTTACAGAAGGGCTGTGGCTCAGATGAAGAGCATCTGCTTGGCACATAGAAGTCCCCGAAATCTCCAGTTAATAGGACCAGGCTGTTGGTGATATGAGACCCTGGAGAGCTGCTGCCAGTCTGAGTAGGCAATACTGACTCTGATAGACTGATGGTCTGATTCAATATAAGGCAGCTTCAAGTGTATTCATGCATAAGGGAAGCAAATCCATCCCCTTTTGAAACCATGACTTAAACACATAACTGCTAATATGCTGGTGTATTCTGAACAGGCTTTCCACCATTTCATATCAAAAGGAAACACTTGTCAGTTGCATATTTGCACCTGTTTATTAATCTCCATGCATGAAAATTTAAATTTGCCTAGGAAAAAAACAGCTAGGCCAATGGCATAAATAATCACAGCTAGTTTAGTCTGCTTCAAAAATGCCATTCCCTTGGTTGGAACTTGAAGCCTCTTTCAATCATAGCTAATCTGCAGTTGCTCTTTTTATTCCATGGCTCAGTGGACATTTGTCCACTGTAGCAAACCTGCTGCCACAGGGGGGTGCTAGGAGCAGGAAAGGGGGAGCAGAGAAGCAGGAGGTGGCAAACAAAAGCCCATACCTTCCTCTGTGCACTGTACTTCTAGTATAAGCAACACAAAAAGGGCTTCAGCCCCCAGGGGCTGTCAGTCTGGGGAAGATTTCAGCAGCATGAAATCCATTAATTTTAAAAAAATGCTTCTTTTTTTTCTTTTTTACAAAAACACCCTCAATTGCAGTTTTCCCAGGCTCTGTAATTAATCTCACTCAGCATCTACAGCTGACTAACCGTGTGCTTAGGTAAATTATTCAAGCTCAGCTACACCTGTCCAAATAGAACTCCCTTCAAAGGCAGCACAAAACAGGTTTCTGCAGCTCAGCACCATCTCCCCAATGACAAGGGCAGTTTAGCTTCCTCCGTATCATGCAGCAATCAGCCATAGCAGGGATAAGTTTGCGCAGAGACATTCTCAACGCTTCAGTTGGATCAGGTGTTTTCCAGAGATACCAGCTCTCAGTGGACGCTGGCTTCCTAATAACAACTTTTGCATACAGAGCCTTGGATGCTTCTGTCCCCGAGCGGAGTGCTATCTGCATTAGGTCACCACTCTGCAAATTCCATTTCCCTCCCATCAATCTCCGTCAAGGATGTGTCAGGATGGAAATGTCTTACATTCTTTATTCTTAAAAGGGGGAGGAGAGGATTTTGACAGGCAATGTCGTTTTCTCCAGTGCATACAATAAGGGACATTGGAAAACCAACCTACCTTGCCTAACCTAATTCTCCCAGGATGTTTTACCAATATGTAGTTAATTAGGAGAGGGAATGAATAATTCTTTTTTATAACCTTTTTTTCAGTCGAGCTCTGTTGAGCATAAGGCACAAGGAACCTCCCAGCACAGCTATTTAAACTTTGAGACACATTTCAAAGTACAGCTTTGATGTTCTTCCACTATCTCCAGGAAAAAATAGTCCATCTCAAAAATAAACTTGAAAAAAATTAGCAGCATTTCATTCTCAACATTATTCAGTCAGGGAATCTTGAGTAGAAGACAGAACAAAGGTCCTCACGTTTAGCTTATCATGTGCCCTTTTTAAGTTTCCTTCCATCCTCATGTCTCCAGTGCTGGCACAAAAGGTGAGAAAGAGGAAACCGGGTACTTGAAGTTTCCCAAATAGTCAGGGCAAGGGAACAACCCCATAGGTTGCTAAACCACCTATAACATTATGCCAGTAATAACTGTCCAAATACTATGACCATTTCCATACAGAGGGGTAAAATGCAAAATGGGGGCCATTGACTTGCATTGGAAAGTCTCCCGAATCATTTTGGAGCTGTCCGAAAAAATTTGGGGCCAATGCAAGTCAATGGAGCCATCTACTTGTATTGGAAATCCTTCCCCCGTCTTCCCCAGGGGTTGGGGGTGCACCCTGAAGCCTCTTGGAGAGGTCAGGGAGGGTCTTCCCTGACTATCCTGCAAGTTTCAAGAAGATTGGACCAAGGGGTCCAGTCCTAGGGGCTCCCAAAGAGGGTGCCCCTATCCACTCATTGGATAGAATGGAGTGTCAGGTTCTTTAGTTTGAACATGTTTCCCCATAGACTTCTATGGGGAATGTTCTTTGTGATCCCCCAGGATGGGACCCCCTGGTGCAATCTTCCTGAAACTTTTCCAGGGCAGCAGGCAGGCAGGCCGCTCAACCAGGCAGGAAGCTTGGAAGCAGCAGAGCCAGCCAGCCAGAGCTCAAGTGAGTTCCGCCAAGCAGCCCCTTGCTTTAAGTAGCCTCCTCCTGAGCAGGCTACAAAGCAAGGGGATTTAAAAATAAAAAGTCTTCTGTGAGTGGCCAGATTGCCTGAGCTGAAAAGATTGGCCACTCACTCCCCCCGTTGCCATTTTTGGCGGGAAAAACCTAAAAAAGAAACAACCCAGAGGGCAGCCAGGGGCTGCAGGCAATGGCTGCCTGCCTCTCACTCGGCTGAATCTATTTGGATCCGAATGGATTCGTCTGCTGAATCGCCGAATTTTGGCGATTCGGACCGTTTTAAGGCTGCAGGGGCCCGATTCGGACTGTTTTCATTTCGGAAATGTCCGAACCGGGCCCAATTCGGGCTATTCAGAGGTTTCTAAATCAGAATCGCCCACCCCTATTTCCAAGCCAGGGGTAGCCAACCTCCAGGTGGGGCCTGGAAAGCTCCTGGTATTACAGCTCACCTGCAGAGTATAAAGATCAGCTCCCCAGGCAGAAAGGGCTACTTTGGACAGGGTTGTGGTAGAGAAGAAACATTTAAGGCCTCCCACACAGGTTGTTGTTGAATTGAAAGACTTGAGGCCTACTACACAGGGTTGTTGTGCAGATGATACAGGAGACCAAAGAACCTCTGCAACAGCATCCAGTTTTGTCTGCAGAATAGTGCTGTGTAGTGACCTCAAATCTGCAAATAGTTGCAAAGAAGAAATACGCATGGCTTGGCTGTCTAACTCCCAGCCAGAGCAGTATTTTTCTGTGGCCTCCCTGTCAGCCAACTGTTGGCAGAAGGGGAGTCCCCCCCTCAAAAGTAATGCCCACACCCATGCCCTCAGTCTCCCCTGTGCTGCTCTTGGAAATACCTCTCTCCCCTCTGTCAGTGGCTGTTAAAGGCTCCTTCCCAGCAGGCCTGAAAGGAAGGGGGAGGGAGCACACTCATGAGCCTCCTGCCAGCTCTGTCAGGGTTCTGAGGCAAAGTTAGAGTTGGACATGTATGTATGTATAAGACTTTATTGTTTCCAGCAATAGGCCATTACCATGTTAGCAATATCATAGCAGTTAATATCAAAGATCAGAAAAACTATTAAAACAATATATGCAGTAGCCCATAGATATTAAAAGACGATAAGAATTCAGGTCTCTAGCTCTCTGGCGGCATAAATTTAGTTTGAATTTTCCTTGCTGCTAGTGCAAATAATGAGACATTATAACTGATTAGAGAGTTGGTATCCGATAATAAAAAGACCATTTTGTCTGAATTTGCAGGGAAGTTCTGGCCATTCAAAAATCTCTCAATATATTTGGTTGGACATGACAGTTAGGACAGCCTTGGGGTGAAAAGGGCTGGCACAGCTTGTCCAAGCCTCTATTCTCATCCCCCTTGGCAGCCCTGCTGACCTCCTCTCCCTGCGGTGGTCAGATTGCCACTGGCTGGGCTGGGTGGCCTGGCCCTGTCAGAACTTTGGCCCTGTCAGAACTTTGGCTTCGCGCCTCCCCACTGGCTGGAACTCTGGTATGTCCTGGTAAGAGCCCAATCAGAAGGCGCAGCAGAGACCAGGCAAAGCTGAGACATTTCAAAGACATTTGTTTCTTTATGGCTTCAGAACTCAAAGATTTATAGGATATCATCTTTTCATTCACTTGTTACTAATGACTGGGGTTGTGCTGAATAAACTGACTCCATGCATTCCTCTTATTGTAAATAGTGAAGCTTGCTAAATCCACACAATGCAGTTAGACCCTAACAGGCAGGCTGCATATTGAGACATTACTCAAGAGACATCAGCAACATACAAAACACCAGAACCAGAGTTTACTGAGATAGCCATGTGAAATCAAACTGACTCCCGCCATAATTCCTGCCATCACTCACTTTACCTATTCACTGCTTCGAAGGCCTGCTGTAGCTATGAATTTTTATCAGGCAACCGTTAGAAGGGTTGAGAACTGTATTGGTCACTCAACTCATCAAAGATCAGATCTGGAAATAAAAAGCATTTCTTCCTCATACACTAATCTAGATAAATTGGGGGAACTATCTCAGAAATCATCTGGCTGTGGTGTGAGTTGCCAAAAATAAAGGTTAGACTTCCATCCCCCCCCCCCCGCCTTCATAACTTCAAATAAAACTAGGAAACAAATAGCCTACTCTTTCTTCACCACCAGGTTTTCTAAATGAACTAATGGTGCTGTTGACGACTATAATACAGCACATAGCAAGAGTTCTTAGCCACTTCAGTTATGGCTCCCAGAATCCTTTGGTTGAGAGCCAGGGCAATTAAACTAGTTTTAAACAGATCTAAGTGTATAGATATACATGTAGCATAATGAGGTGGTAGCTGTTATTCCTTGCACTGGAAACCAAGAACTCCAATTTTTTTAAAGGTATGGTTTACCATTAAGATCTTGGCTAGAGTAGTAAGGCTCAGGGCCAAACTACATGATATAGTTTCTAACTCAGACTGGCTCACTCTCAGGTTATTATTATAGTGCAGTCAGATCTTAGTTGTATGGATGATGATGTTGACAAGGTGCCTCACAATGCATGGTCTACTGTGACTACTCTTGCCCTGAATAACTAAGATCCATTCCGTACAGATTCTTTGTAGCAGGAGTGTGGCAAATTGAAATCGCTACAAAAATGCGGTTATGCACAACGTCGTAGACAATCTGCCACACTCCTGAAATCGATCCGCAAAAAGCGCTTTGTTGTAGCGTTTTCAGGGAAAGCCCAAAAGGTGGATTCACCCTCCGGAAAGCGCTACACTCTTGCAACCAATCTGCAACACTAGCGGAAAAGTTCTGTGCGTTACCATTGTTGCGGTTTCTGCAGAGTCCCTCCCCCTGGCTCTCTCCTTTGATCTTCCGGCTAAGCGAACGCCATTTTTTTTTCTAGGAGCAAGCAGAGATCAACGCACCAGCGAGCCTTCGTTTACCCAGCGAGGCTTCCCCGGCTGCAGTCCCTAGCCAGAGCTGTTTTTAGTCACCAAGCACCACACAGCCCCGTTTGCTGGTTTATTTTCCCTTTATTTTTCCCTTTATTTTCGGCTGAAAATCACGCCCATGCGGGGGGTGGTGTATTTCTTTTCACTTGGGGGGAGCGTGGCAACGATGAAATGGCAGCTCATACGCTATCTGCTAGCTAGATTGGTCTCTCCGTTGCAACGAATCAACGCAGATTTGTTGCAACGTGTGTGTGTGTTTTTTAACCTGCCTTAAAGGGAAAGGGGCTTTTCGGGAGCATGATAACGGCCGCCCATTGGCTGCTTGTTTGATTGACGGCCAGGGGCGGGACAAAGCTCGGCAAATATCGCTTCCTGGCTAGCGATTTTTGCCGAGACCAGAAACCTGTGGGAAACGATAGAAACGCAACTGGATTCCACTACAAAGGCAGGTATGCATAACGATGAATTCCACTATTTAAAATGGTGTTTTTTCGTTCCGCAACCAATTTGCAACATAGATCCTGGTGCTGAATCACCCTAATAATTGTATCATGCCTGGTTACAGGAATCAGATCACCTTGGGCTGAAAGATCTGCATTGGCTACACAGTTGTTTTTGAGCATAATTCAAAGTGTCAGTTTTTACTTTGCAGTAGGGTTGCCAACTCTGGATGGGAAATACCTGGAGACTTGGGGGATGGATCCTGCGGAAGATAGGATTTTGGAGGGAAAGGGACCTCAGCACGGTCTAATGCCACCATCCATTAGTTCTCCAGGCGAACTAATGTTGGTCATCTGGAGGTCATCTATAATTACTGGAGACTTCTAGGTACCCAGGAAGATCACATAAACCCCGATTTAAGGTCCTAAATGAACTGGAGCCAGGGTACTTGAAGGTTCGTCTCCTAGTACCATCCAGCTTGCCACTTAAGATCTGTCGTTCATGCCCTGTTCTCCCCTTTTGCAGCCTGGACATCACTGTAGCCAGGCAATTCAGGGACAGGTAGGGTGCTAGGGTTGCTTGATACAGATGGAAGAACACCATGCGAGCCACTCCTGTGACCTAGGCCTACATCGACAAGGAGGCATCCAGAATCACACCCAAATTCCTGGCTGAGGACAAGATGCTGAGCTGCATCCCTGCCAGGGTGGGTAGATGTGCCTCCAAATCTGTTGCCTTCCTGCCCAGCCACAGGACCTCTGTCTTGGAGGGGTCGAGTTTCCATTGACTGTACTCTAACCTAACTCTAACCTGTACTCTATGGTTTCCAAACAACTGACAAATGTATCTGGGAGGGGGGAGTCCAGGCGGCTGTCCATCAGGAAATACTGCTGGGTGTCATCTGCATACTGATGACAACCTAATCATAGCTCCAGACCAGCTGGGCCAGAGAGCACAACAGTGTGAGGGAGAGGACTGTTCTCTGAGGAACCCTACAAGAGAGTTGATAGGGATGCGACAACTCTTCCCCCATTGCAACTCTCTGTGTCCAGTTCTGAAGAAAGGAGCACAGCCCCTGTAAGGCTGCCCCACCAAATCCCAGCTTTGGCAAGGCAGTGGGATAAAAACGCATGCTTGATCACATCAAACATGACTGAAAAATCTACCATCATGAGGATAGCCAAACCGACCCTGTCCAAATGGCACCAGAGATCATCCGTCAGACCGAACAGCACTGTCTCCACCCCATGGCCAGGACAGAAGCCTGACTGATATGGATCAAGTGCTAAAGTTTCCTCCAAAAATGCCAGGAGATGGTCTGCAGTGGCCCTTTCAACCACCTTGCCCAGAAATGCAAGATGTGAAACTGAGCGGTAGTTGGCCAGGTCCCATGGATCCAGCAATGATTTCTTTAGTAAAAGACAAACCACCACCCACTTCAGCACCTATGGAAACTCCCTGATAGACAGGGAGAGGTTGACAATATCCTTCAGAGGGCCTCCTATTCACTGTTCACTCATCTTGAGCAACTAGGATGGACAGGGATCAAGGAGGCAAGTGGTTACCCTCACTGATTCCAGCAACTTGTCCACTTCAGTTTCCAAGAGCTTCCGGAAGCCATCTTACATGTTCCCCTGGAATGGCCAAGGGACCTCCAGTTCCCTTTCTGTATCCAAGGTAGCAGGATGGTTCCAGCAGAGCAACAAGACTTCATCTGCTAAAAACCTCACTAATGCCTTGCAACCTAATTCTAATTGTCTAGAATTTTGGTGCCCTTCCTACTCTAAACAATTATGCTAGGCGAGAGCTCGTGTATGTGATATAGATAGCAAAAATTCTTATTTAACCATCTCATACACCTTCATAACTGTGCAGTAAGATGTTCTTGCTGCTTTGTCATAAGTCTTCCTCCACACTTGCTCTAGCCATCTCACTTTCCTCTTACTCCACCACAGCTCCTCCATATACCACGAAACCAGTATGAAGCATGAGTGGAGAGGCCATCGAGGAGCAATCTTGTGAATGGCAGCCACCAGGCAGGACTGCAAGTCCTCCACCATCACCACCAGCAAGTTGCCAGGAGGCATCGGGTCCCACAGAGCATTCAAGAATCCCATCAGATCCGTAAGTCTCCATGGGCGGGCTAAAATATGCTCGCCACCCAAGCAGGGAGGGGGTGGTACCCTAAGCTTGGTCTTCAGCATGTAGTGGTTTGGCCATAGGCACCAGGCCAAAATGTACCTTTTCACATAAGCTTTTAATTAGGGGGTTATCTTATCAGCTTTTAATGGGTTTGCTTTGTTTTACTGAAAGTTTGAATGTAGCTTATGTCTATCGGCTTTTAATGGCTTGTGTTTTATATGGTGGTTTTTAATTATAAGTTGTGTCAAGCAGGTCTCTGAACAGGCAGAAATATTCTAAATAAATAAACAAGTCCAAGTTTGGAGCCACAGCGGGGCAAATAACTCTTCTGAGGGCCATTTTGGCTGTGGAGAACAGTGTGATGTGCTGCAGTTCCTCCCCCTTTATATCTCAGTTCAGAGGTAACTTGGGCTCCCTCAAACTTTTTAAATACTGTTGATGTCAACTGCTGTGTATGTGCATGGAAATTGGGTTTTCTCTGGGCAACCCAGACCCCACTCATTAGAAATTGTATTCTGTAGTTTGATTCTCAGAGATTACAGCTAAGAAAATAGAAACATTTCAGTTATAAAGACAGAGAGACAGCATGGAGAATGTAAGGTAAGAGATATGCATTGTAGTTCAAAACTAACCAAAAGATCTGTCACATATGAATAGTGTGGGAAGGAAAACTGAGGCCATTTAGGAAACTCTTCAGAAAGCACTATTGGGCAGATAAGAAGGCAGAAAAACTTTAAGAAGTTGCTGAGGCAAAATTCAGCCTTGCTTCTTCCACAAATAAGATTTGTTCCCATGTAACAATATATCTGTATGTTTTGATTCTGGAAGCATCAGAAGAGCTTCTTACTAGTTTTGGATGAGGAAATTTTTGATGAAATTATTGACCCATACTTGCTCCTTTGGTGTAGTGGTTAGGAGTGCGGACTTCTAATCTAGCATGCCAGGTTCGATTCCGCGCTCCCCCACATGCAGCCAGCTGGGTGACCTTGGGCTCGCCACAACACTGATAAAACTGTTCTGACCGGGCAGTGATATCAGTGCTCTCTCAACCTCACCCACCCCACAGGGTGTCTGTTGTGGGGAGAGTAATGGGAAGGCGACCGTAAGCTGTTTTGAGACTCCTTCAGGTAGAGAAAAGCAGCATATAAGAACCAACTCTTCTTCTTCTTCTTCCTTGGAATATGAAATACTGATGGTAGATTTATAAATGCCTCCCACCTGAAGCACCACCATTCTTCTGGCCTCTTAACTGCACTAGTCAATGGGGGAAGTAACACAAACACACAGGACTGCCTGCTCTGGCATCTGGAATTGATCTATACCTTTGTTGCCCTTGAACTAGCTTAGCAAAGAAACATCTGCCTTCCTACCCCAGTTTAATCCTAGGAATTAGAAATAGAAAAGCCTTTATAAATTCCTCCACAGGAAGCCTTCTGGGCTATTTGCAAAAAGGCTGTCTGGCATCAAACTTGCCCTTTTGAGAGATTAGCCCACAGTATGAAGATATCAATGACAAGAAGGAGTTTCAGGATCTTGGAGTGGATGTTTGGCAACAAACAGAAATGAAGGAACATTCACAGCAGCTGCATGGCACTTTTACCCTGTGCAAACAATCAGCAGACCTACACGGTTTTAGGGGACTAGAAAACTCAGAAACTGCTCCCAGAGGGCTATACCAAAGAGATCCTTCTAGGACTACCAACTTCTTACAGCCAGACTCAAATAAGTCAAGCAGTTAAGGCCTTTCTGTTTATTTCTAGGCCAAGAAAAACTTCATAATTCCTGCATGCTGCTTTAAAAAGGTACAAGAATAAAGGCAATACCAAAAAGGTGAGAATGCTAAGCCCAACGTTCTTAAACCAGCAGCAATATCTTCTAAACCTGATCTACAGCTTGTTCAGACACAGGATCTACCTTAATCCCAACCTGAAACATAGGAGCCCTCTGTGTGTGTGTGACTATATACATAGGTAAAGTTGGTATCTGAGTTGAGAAATACTTGGAAATGTTGGGGGTGGATTCTGAAGAGGGCAGGGTTTGAGGTGGGAAGGAACTTAAAGTCCACCTTCCAAAACAGCCATTGTCTCCAAGGGAACTGATCACTCTTGCCTGGAAATCAGTTGCAATAGCAGATTTCCAGTCACCACCTGGAGGTTGGCAACCCTATACCTTTCAACTGATCCTATTTCTCTTGCTGTCAATGTTTTCTCCTCTTCCTTTCACCTACTCTTTCCTTTCTGTCTCTTTTCCTTTCTACATCGTTTAAAAAGAGGAGTATTTTTTAAAACCCCGAATACATTAGTGACATCTCTGACAGGCCCCATCTGAAGTCAAACCACGACCTGAGTGTCTGTCATTTGAAGCAATACACCAGCTGAAAAACAAATTGCTCATTATGTACAGTTAGTCCAGATGTATATAGGGCCTCAAGTCCTGAAAGGCACCTTCCAATTTGTATTCAAGAGACACACCTAAGGATTTAGGAGCAATGGAATATTTGAGTGAAATGCTTCTTAGGGGAGAAAAAAACACATGTCTTGATTTCAGGAATGCATCAGTGTGCTTCTTAAAAATTCTGGACATGGGTACAGCCATCCTTGCAACAACCTGTGGACTTCCCTTAATCTGCTGTCTTGCTTTGCCGGTCTATGTACTGCGGTGAATTGAGGAGACAGGAACATGAGGTTCAGGGATATTTGCTCAACTGAATCTTAGTTTACAAGTGTGTCTAAAAGACACTGTTCCCTTTCCTTGCTTTCTCAAAAACAAAAAGGTTACATTTGTAATATTCTTCTTTGTTGGGTTTCCCATGGGATCTCTGTCCTGCTCTCTCACATAAGCAGCTTATTTCCCTTCCTGCCCTCCTTTGAAGCAGCACTATTTCAAGGTATTACCTGAGGTTATTATTTGAAGACTGGACTCTCTACCACAGAATTATTTATCTACAAATGCAAACAAAAATACATCTAACTGGAAAAAACAGTACCAATAAAATAAATCTATTCCTCCTTTATAATAATAGCTGGGCATATGAAGATTGAATATTTAATTGGCCTTGCTTTTAGGTGCATGTGAACCCACCCATGTAAATCTGTATATAATGGCAAAATAGCAAAGATCCTTTCTGATGTATGTATTAATCAATGTATTGGTCTTTAAGATGTCATAAGACTCCCTACCATGTTTGCTGCAGTTGTCTTCCCCCCCTCCCCAATTTGTCATATACAAAGAGATCAAAGGCTGGTAGTCTATTGCACATATGCCAGAGCTCAAGTTATGCTTTTGCACCATCCCTGAGCACTGGCCAAGGAGGCCTTTCACTTGGCAGCACATTAAACACACCATAGACAACCCTAGTTTTGATCACTGCTGTCCACTTTTACCATCATATACACACAGCAACATCATTCTAGTCAAGAAACTACACGACCCAATTCTAGGAGCTCACATAACTCCATGACTTACAGCATTAAGTCTCCAGGTCCCCAAATCAGTGCAAAGGGATAACATATCTTAATATGTATAATGGGAGCCCAAACACAGTAGATTCAGGAGGGTAGCCGGTTTGGTCTGAAACAACAGAACAAAATCCGAGTCCAGTGGCACTTTTAAAACCAACAAAGATTTATTCAGCCTTGAACAGAGGTGAACTTGGACTTGAGGTTGTTGCCAGTAGTAAGAGCCAGCCAAGAGTTATGTGGTGTGGGGTGATGGCTCTTTGCATGCAGTCCTGCTTATCTCCAATCAAGCTTACCCTCTCACAGAAAGAGTAGTCGCAGGGGTGGCCAAACGGTGATTCTCCAGATGTCCATGGACTACAATTCCCATGAGCTCCTGCCAGCAGCTGCTAGTGGAATAGAAATTGGATGGCTGGGCTCCTCTTGTATTGCTTAACTATAGCAATGAAGAAATCTTTCTTTGTACCCTGAAGCTAAAGCAGCTCTTAATTCAGCTACCATTTCAGGGTCACCTCACATGTTGAAATTTCCATTCATGGGAATGCTCTCACAAGTCGCTCCCTTGACAACAACTGTAATTTGGGAAGGAATTATTGTCTCCTGACAAGTCAGGCATAGATTTGCCAGGCCGAAGCTTGTCATACCCATATCTGATTTAAGTCACAGCTATAAATCCTTCTTACTATGTTTTTTGTCATAATGAGGGAAGCAGTGCTTGGTAGTTTTTGTGTAATGTCAAAACCAACTTCCCGTGATTCAGCAGTAGCATTACCAAAGGCGGCAACGATGGTTGTAAAATATATGTTTGGTGTGATTGATCGCCAGAAAGCATTTTATTTAGTTGCCCACATATGATTAATTAAGGTTTGAATGCACCAGCCCCCATTTTCAGCAATCAATTTTTACAAATGAAGGGAAGTTAATAAATGTCTGAAGAACAAGTTGGTAAATAGATCTAACTAAGCAATAAATCACATCATTTCCTAAAGACATCTCTTCTTTGGAGCACTTTGGTACATTTATTCTGTACGTGTCGATGACAGATCCGAGGTCCAGGAATCAATCAGATTCTGCCCATGAATGTCCACTGAGTCTGGAAACAATCCCATGTGGTGTTAAGCACATGGAAGCCCACTGATGTCAGTAAACGTAACATGCTGCAGTCTGTGTTGGAATGGTGGCCTCATCGTGAAAGTTCTTTGAGAATTTGGTAATATGCTGGAACTCTTCAGAGACATCTTCATTTGTTTCATTGCCAGGTCCATAGATCTTGGTAAGTGCCATGAAAAGGATGCATCTAAGTAATTTGCAAAAAAAAAAAAAAAAATTCCCCAATAACCTATACTAGTACTTAGGGTTGAAGACTTTTGGAAAAGAAAACCCTGAAGACATTTATTTATTTTATTTGTCATACTTATATACCGCCCTCCCCGGAGGCTCAGGGCGGTTTACATAAGAACAAGGAACAATACATAAAACGGTCTATAAAAACATGTGAATAACCTTATAATAATAACTAATAGTTGTAACCAGATAACAATGTAACAGTACAATATAACAATACAACAATGTAACAGTACAAACAGGTCCAGGGCTTATTGGTGGAATTCTGAGGGGGGGCAGGGGGAGCAGGGGCCCTTCAGTCGCTGTTGATTGTGCCTGGTCTCAGCCAAATGCCTGGCGGAAGAGCTCCTTTTTGCAGGCCCTGCAGAACTGTTTAAGTTCCGTCAGGGCCCTGATCTCCTCTGGGAGCTTGTTCCACCAGGTGAGGGCCAGGACATGCTCTGGCCCTGGTGGAGACCAGGCGGACTTCTTTAGGGCCAGGGATCCTTAGCTGGTTGGTGGCGGTGGAGCGCAGAGCTCTTTTGGGGGCATAGGCGGGGAGGGGATCCCTCAGGTACACTGGACCCTGACCACGTATGGCCTTGAAGGTAATTACCAGAACCTTTAGTCTGATCCAGAATTCAATTTGCGCAAATATAGTAAAAATGAATGGGAGAAAAATGGAAACTATTGTGTGGGGAAACTATTGCATGGTCTTGGCTGCTGGACCATGGCCAGTTGCATGGTGAAGATGAACACTCAAGGACTTGAGGGGAGCACCTCTGTGTTTCTTTCCCCACACAATTTCTTTTCTCCCCTCTTCATGGCAGACCCCATATCCCCAGCTTACCCTACTTCTTTCTTTCCTTCCCATCCACCCACCGATCCACCTTTTATCTACCCCCAATCGTCAGCTACATTTAATTTTTACTTCATTTATACCCTGCCTATTCCCACAATGGTGACCCAAAGCAGCTTACTTTAAGGTGACCAGATTGTCCCACTTTTGGAGGGACATCTGGGGGCACCTGGCAAATTGTACTTATGTTGAAATTAAAAATATATATTACAATACTATTTTTGCGTTCTATGAAACTTTTTGTTGCTCCATATAGACCAAAATTTTAATCAAGAACCTCCCGGTCAATGGTGTCCCACTTTACCAATGTTAAAATCTGGTCACCTTAGCTTACTTGCTCCTCTGCTTCTCCGTTATACTCTGTGAGGTAACTTAGGCTGAGAATGTATAACTAGCCAAAAGTCACTGAACACATTTCTACTATAGAGTGGCGATTCAGACTTGGGTGTCCCAGCTCGTACTCTGAAACTCTTACCTACTACACCACATTGACTTTTTATGTGGGCTGCTGATGGCAATCAGCCAATGCTGGATGAGTCATGCAAGCTGTGCAGTAGCAAGCCACCAGCCACCTCAGCTGCCCTAGTGGGTCTTCCCTTAAAGGTCAAAGCAATCCTGGAAAAGGCCCTTCTCCATTCGCTTGCTTTGAAACCATGGCTTCAAGTCTGGCAATACTCTTGTGGTTGGTTAGCAATGGCCACTCAGTGCACTTGTTTCTTAAAGGTATAGATACTGCATCTTAAAAAACAACAACTATGCAATACGTTGGGTTTTTTTTTAGATTACAGGGTTTTTTTGTTTGTTTGTTTTGCAAACTGGGGCATTTCTTCAGGTTTTTAGGAAGATCAATCTTCTCTGATCATGGTTCCAAATCCCCATTATGCCCTGGTAACTCACGGGTGACCTTGGACCTGTTATACATTCCCAACCTAATTTACCTAATGGACAGGGACAGATTTGTTTGTTTGTTTGTTTTTTTATTTGGATGGATGGATGGATGGATGGATTTATAACCCACTGTTCTCGAAACTGGCTCACGGTGGATAACAACAATAATCCAACAATAAAACCCCTTTAAAACACCAATCAACAGAAGGGGATCCTGAAGCATCCTAGGGTGTCAGTCTATTCCAGTAGAGTCTGTCCACTCCTCTCTTTTTCTGTTCCACCCACTCAGGTTTGCTTTCTTTTTATATCTGCTTCTTCCTTCCAGTGAGATGTGAAGCTCAGCTCCTTCAAGTCATGATGGACACTTGAGCAAAACAATATTTCTGACACTCTAGGCCTATTGATGAAATATGTAAAATTGTTAAACTACATTACCCTTCTTTTGTCATGTACAATAGATTAAGCTACAGATTTGAGGCAAAGGCCACAAAACTATAACTAGAACTATTTCTGTAATTGTCCAGCTATTTTATTAATAATTAATTCCATTTAGAATTCCTTCCTTAGAGTTCTTGCAATATTGCAAAAGGCCATTCTTTTCCTGTCCCATCGGGTGAAACCAGGGGCAAGCTGGCCTTTTAACTTACAGGGAAATTTCCTGATGGGCCATTGCCCTGCAATGCTGTTGGCAGCTAGGAGCAAAAAGAACTCTGCTTATCACTACAAGGGTCACTCAACCTAGCTTGCTCCAGGGCCATTTTGACTTCCGAGTATTTGCTTGGGTGGCCATTCAGTTCCATCCTTTCCCAGCAGTCAGTCAATAAGCTCCCATTGCCTTTCCTTTGCTATATTCTCCTTTAAGCCTTCCCGGGCCATAGATTAAATGGATAGTAACCCATCTCCCTCTGCACTTAAGATCCTGGCCTGAGTATTTTGCCTGCTCCCCTTATATCTTTTTTCTAAATTTGCAATATCAACAAAAAGCTCTGGTGACCTTGAAAGCTTACACCAATTTATTTTTTGTACCAATTTGGTGTTCAATAAAAGGTATTACCCTTCCTCTATGCTTTAGCCTTTTCATGTATAAAATAAGCACTATGCCTCTGAATGTTCCAGCCATCTATCTTTGACCGATTATGCACGGGCTGAACACCTGAGATGGCGGCAACAGGGCTCGGCATCACCACCATCCCAGCACTGGCCTGACCCAGGCCCTCAAAAGACCCGCATTAAGGAAATGCAGATTCTTCAGCATTCCTGGGTCTGCTGCGGGCGTAGGTGAGGGCTAGGTCGGGCTAGCCCAGTGCATAATCAGAGGAGCTGGGTCACGGCTCCTCCCCCGACCTACGGCGTCCCTGCGGGGATGCTTCTCGACCCTGCCAGCTCCTTGGCTCTGTGGAGCTGACAGGGGCATCCCCCCACCCCCACCATCATGGGAGAGCAGCATGCTGCTCCCCACCATCGTGCAGTGGGGGGCCCATGCCCCTGCTCCCCCCCTGCTGCTCCTGCCGTAGCTGCGGAGTGCTCCCGGTGCTTCCGGCCCTGCTGGCAGGAACCAAGCAGTTGAGACCCAGAAAACCCATGCCATAGACATCACCATCCAGCTTCAGCAGAAAGCTTTAAGTGAAAAGTCTTTATTTGGAAGAATCAGCAAAGTAAAGTCTGCACGTTGCATATGCTCACAGACTGCAAATTTTGACAGAGATACCATAGTAGGGGGTGATGCGGCACTTATACCTGGGCCGTGGGAAAGGGGCAAGGCACGAAACCAACTTGGGTGGGAATCAGGCATTCACACAGGAAAGTAGGATCACAGCATCCTTTGATATGGAATGGTGTTAAAGCAATTTCCCCATCTGTTGTCTGTGAAAGAGAGAGCAACAGGAGGGGTGGCACTCTGAGCGTCATGGGGATGCCAGAATAGGGCAGGAGTCCTGGGAAGAATGAGGGGAGAATAATATGGAAACGGGCAGGAACCGGGGGTTCATGACACCCACGTTGCGTGTGCGGGGCCGTTCCCTCAGCCTAACATACCTCACAGGGTCATTGTAAGGTTAAATGGAGGAGAGGAGAATAACGTAAGCCTTTTTGGATCCCAGTTGGGGAGAATGATAAGACCTAAATAAAGTAAATAAACTGAACTGATGGATACCTAAGCAGAGGTTCCTTAAAAGAGGAACTGTCCAGAACTGACTGGCTGAGCAGAAAACTCAGCTCGAACAGAGTCGTCTGAAATTTAACCCCTCCAAGATGGAGGTCCTGTGGCTGCGGTGTAGGGGGGCAGATCAGGAAGCCCGTTTGCCCACCTTGGCAGGTACGCAACTGGCCATTGCGTCCCAGCCAGAAATTTGGGTGCGACCTTGGACGCCTCATTAACACTGGAGGCTCAGGTCAAAAAGATAGCCAGCCAGGCTTTTTTACATCATCACCAAGCCTTTCCTTGGTGCCCTACCTGTCCCCGGAACACCTGGCCACAGTGATCCATGCGACAGTCACTTCCAGAATAGATTTCTGTAAATCGCTCTACACGGGCCTGCCCTTGGGCTTGATCTGGGAGTTACAACTGGTGCAGAATGCAGCTGCTTCGATCCTCACTGGAACATCTTGGAGGGCCCATATCCAACCTGTGTTGAGGCAGTTGCATTGGTTGCCATTTGCTGCCTGGATCCGGTTCAAGGGTCTGGTACTTACCCTTAAGCCCCTACACATACTTGAGGGACCACCTTTTGTTCTATGCCCCCCCCCCAGAGCCTTACGCTCTGCAGGTGCAAATTTACTGGTCATACCTGGCCCCAGAGAAGAGCTCTTGGCCTTAACCAGGGCCAGGGCCTTTTCGGTCCTGGCCCCTATCTAGTGGAATGAGCTCCTGGAAGAGCTACGGGTCCTGCGGGAGCTCTCTGCGTTCCATAGGGCCTGTAAGATGGAGCTCTTCTGCCAGCTCTATGGTTGAGGCCGGCGCGCTAAGGAAGATCTGATCGCCCTCCTGTGTCACTCTGTTGGCGGTTTACAATCATCTCCCCATGTCCACCCCCCAGAGGGTGATAGGAGGGATTTTTGATTTTTTTTTTGTCTCAATATGCCTTGGATTGTGGTTAGTGGGGTTTTAGCTTGGTAGTTTTAAGGATAATTTTACTGGGGGATTTTCTGTATTGTATTTGTATTTGTGTTTGTATTTTGTAACTGATAATGATAATGATAGTGATAGTGATGGTGATGGTGATGGTGATGGTGATGGTGATGGTGATGGTGATGGTGATGGTGATGGTGATGAAGGGACAAGTAATTTGATTAATCAGAATATTCTTATTTTCTCCTGTCAAGATCAATCTATATATTACAAAGTCCTCACATTTGGTGGGGAACAACACAAGGACTTGTTTTGTGCAATGGACATTTTATGCCTCCCAGATACGCACCTGCTCTGTTCCCATCTAGGGATGAGAACATACTGGGAAAATGCAGTTCATGGGTGAAACATAAAATGAATCAACCAGTAAGTTTGTTCATGAATTAAACTGTTTTGTGGTTCATGGGCTCACAAACTGAAGACCCTTTAAACAGGATCTGGAGAACAGAAAGCAAAGGCTTAAAGGGACTCAGAGCCCCTTTAAACTCCTGGGGCCATTCCGCACAAAGTTAAAAATGGCTATTTGGTTGCCATTTGTGAAATCGCTACTTTAAGTAGCGAAAATTGCCCATAACGCACAGCTGCGGTTTTTGCGGAATTTGGCACTTTCACTTCTCGTCAGTTTCGTTACCCACAGGGTTCCGGTCTCCGTCTTATCGCCACAAAGGAGGTCCCTTTTTAGCGCTTCTGGCCTCCCGTGGCCGGCAATCAAACTGCAGGGACACCTTTGACCTCCAGCCAGAAGCCAAAATCGGTGGGGTTCCCCTTTTAAAAAAAAAAACCCCGAAAACCCCGTAGCAACGAATCATCGTTAAATGACTAAGTTCTATTTAGTTGGGACAGGATTTTATTTTTCCAGAGTGTTAGGTGGGGTGGACAGCCAGAGGAGAGCAGCTGGGTACTCAGCTGGATCCTCGGTATAACACCCTGGATAGCTAGTGGGTGGGACCAGTATAGCTGTAGTTAGTCGAGGGTGGGTTTTGAGGGAGGGTTTTTGAGGGAGGGATTGGAACGGGAGGGATTGGGACAGGAGGTTTTTAGACAGCTATTAGAATTGTTAGATGAAGGACTGCCCAACATGGTGGCCTAGGGAAGAGAGTGTGGCCATTGAGATGGGGATCCGGCCCGGGACTATAATTCCAGTTCTTCTGGGCCAAGGCAAACATAGTGGTGGGAGGAGATTCAATAATAGGGGGGCAACGACGTACGTAGGTCCATGAAGACCCCGACCGTGGAATTTCCACGGACGGTGGCCTGGTCGATATGGACGTTGCCCTTCAAATCTTCGTCCCATCCCCAGGTTCATGGGGGAGAGGGCTAGGGTGGAACCGGTGTTGATCCTATGCAATGCCAGGTCAATAAACAACAAGTCCTCAACCCTGCGGGATTACTTCGTAAGGCATGAGGCTGACCTGGCTTGTGTGACGGAAAGCTGGGTGCGCGAAGGCGAGACCGTCGCCTTGAAAGATCTGGCACCACCTGGGTTTTCCGTCCTGCATCAACCCCGGCTCCATGGGAGCGGGGGGTAGCAATTCTGGTCAGAGAGACCTTCTCCTTCAGGGCTCTCCCTGCGCCAACGATTCTGGGGAATGAGTGTGTCGGTCTTCGATGGGAATTGGTCGAGAACATGGCGATCTTGTTGGTGTATCGATCACCCGCTGCCCCGCCAGATTCCCTGCCAGGCCTGCTGGAGGCGGTGGCTGCCTGGACGTTGCAGTACCCAAAACTTTTAGTTTTGGGGGACTTCAACGTTCATGCAGATGCGCCGTCTTCAGGACTTGGCCTGGATCTAGTGTCAGCCATGGAGACACTAGGGTTCTCGCAGATTTTTGCTGGTCCCACCCATCAGGCTGGTCACACACTCGATTTGATCTTTGGTGCAGGTGTAGTGGTAGATCTGGTGGCGAATAACATCGTTCCATGGTCAGACCACCATGCCCTGAAGGCTCGACTGAGGATACCACCCCCTCTCCGTTTGGGTGACGGACGTATTCTAGTCCGCCCGCAGAGACTCATGGAATCTGAGAGATTCCTGAATGCCCTGCGGGACCCGATGCCCTCCGGCACCTTGTTGACGGCCTTGGTGGAGGACTGGCAGTCCCGCCTTATGGCCGCCATTGACAAGATTGCTCCTAGGCGCCCTCTCCGCCTTCGCCTCAAACAGGCTCCATGGTATTCCCAGGAGCTTCGGGAGAGGAAGAAGGAAGTTAGACGGCTTGAGCGAGTGTGGAGGAAGACTCGTGACGAAGCTACAAGGACATCTCATCGCACGCTTATGAAGGCATATTAGAATGCGGTGAAAGCGGCGAAACGAGACTTCTACGCCGCAGAAATCGCGTCCGCAAGCTCTCGCCCAGCACAATTATTTAAGTTAATTAGATCACTTACCGTCCTCGAAGAAGGGCGACAAACGATAAGGGAATTGGAATTGAATTGTGTGGCATTATCGAGCTATTTTGCGGACAAAGTCCTGTCGCTCCGCCGTGACCTACCTGCCACGATTGATACAGTTAGTGAACTGGAAGCTCCGTGGCCGTCAAGGGGGTTAGTGTTTGATGGCTTCAGGCGGCTCTCTGTAACCGAAGTGGACAGTGAGGGCGACCACTTGCCCCTTGGATCCCTGTCCGTCCTGGTTGCTCAAATTGGGCGACCAGCAGATAGGAGGCCCCTTGAGGGAGATTGTCACCCTCTCCTTAACATCTGGAGAGTTTCCCAAGGGGCTCAAGGAAGCAGTGGTACGCCCCTTACTGAAAAAGCCATCATTGGACCCGCGGAACCCCGCCAGTTACCACCCAGTTTCGCACTTGGCGTTTCTGGGTAAGGTGATAGAGCGGGCCGCACCGGATCAACTCCTAGGTTTCTTGGACGAAACTTCGGCCCTCGACCCATACCAATCTGGCTTCCGCCCTGGCCACAGGGTGGAGACCGGGCTGGTCACCCTCATGGATGATATCCGGCGCCAGCTGGATCTGGGCGGCTCCGCCATTCTCGTGCTTCTAGACCTGTCGGCCGCATTTCATGTGGTCGACCACGAGTTATTGGTACACCACCTCGCCGGAGCTGGAATAAGGGGGACTGCGCTTCAATGGCTGGTCTCCTTCCTCCAGAACCGGACGCAGAGGGTTGCGATGGGGGAGAGAATGTCGAGCCCTTGTGAGCTCCCTTGTGGGGTTCCGCAGGGGGCGATACTCTCTCCCACACCTTTTAACATCTATATGCGCCCTCTAGCCCAGCTGGTCCGGGGCTATGGGCTGGGTTGCCACCAATATGCGGATGACACCCAGCTCTACTTCCTAATGGACAGCCGGCCGGTCTCCACCCCTGATACATTTGCCAGCTGTTTGGAAGCGGTAGCTGGATGGCTCAGGCAGAGTCGCCTGAAACTCAATCCCTCCAAGATGGAGGTCCTGTGGCTGGGCAGAAGAGAGCAGGACCAGGAAGCGCGCCTCCCATGCCTGAACGGGGTGCAATTAACACCTGCACCAGTTGCCAGGAATTTGGGAGTGACACTTGATGCCTCCCTCTCTATGGAGGCTCAGGTCACCAATGTAGCTCGGATGGCATTTTTCCATCTTCGCCAAGCCCAGCTACTAGCGCCCTACCTGTCCTCGGAACACCTGGCCACAGTGATCCATGCAACGGTCACTTCCAGGTTAGACTTCTGTAACTCGCTCTACGCGGGCCTTCCCTTGTCTTTGACTCGGAAGTTACAGTTGGTCCAAAATGCGGCTGCCAGGGTCCTCACTAGAACACCTTTGAGGGCCCACATTCAGCCGGTGCTTCGTCATCTGCACTGGTTACCAGTCTGTTTCCGAATCAGATTCAAGGTATTGGTATTGACCTTTAAGGCTATACGCGGCCTGGGTCCAATCTACCTGCGGGACCGCTTGGTTGCTTATGCCCCCTGCAGGGCACTCCGCTCTGCGGGTATGAATTTACTGGTTGTCCCGGGCCCACGGGATGTTCGCCTGGCCTCGACCCGGGCCAGGGCCTTTTCAGTCCTGGCCCCAACCTGGTGGAATGAGCTCCCAGAAGAGCTAAGGGCCATGCAGGATCTACCAGCTTTCCGCCAGGCATATGGTTAAGGCCAGGGCAGCTCTCCCACTAATCCATCAGAGGATCCCCTCCAATATTGAGATCTCTAACATCGAGATCATGGTTAGATCTATTGTATTGGTGCCACCCTCTTCTGAATATTATTCTCTCCACCAGGCTGAACTAAGATCAGAATTGTGACCACCGCCGCTATATGTTATATGTAACTTTTAATTGGGGTTTTTATGGGGATTTTATTGTGTTTTAACTATTTATGTTGTAAACCGCCCTGAGACCTATTGGGAGAAGGGCGGTCTAAAAATTAAATAATAATAATAAAATAATAATAAAAATAATTGGCACCGTTGGAACTGGCTTTCCATTGTTTTCTATGAAATAGAGGTTGATGCATTGATATGTTTTATTGGTGAATCCCCACCCACAGTACACGCCCACAGATTACCTGCTTATATGCACCTAGGCAGACACGTGGTCGGCCTCACTCTTGTGTTTGCCTAGCCTCCTGACTGCCACACAGGTTAACGTTGCAATGGAGAGGATTATTTTTAAATTGCTGGGTCAGATGCTTGCGATAGTCCAGCGTATCCATACCACCGTGTCGCAGAGGAGGTCTGCTTACGAGGACTACAGACTATGTGTGGCCAGAAAGATGGCCACCAGTAAAAAACGATCTCTACGGGCATGCGTGGCGGCTAAGAAACGCTGGCAAGCTCTGGCAGAGGTCCGGTTCCCCAGACAGTTCTGGGTCGACGAAAGATCCTCTGACTGGTGGGAAAATTTTGTGTGGTCTCGCTGGGATGATGACCACTGGATTGCCAACTTCAGAATGTTGAGGGGAACATTTTTTGAAATCGTGGAAGCTCTCCGTGGGCGCATGGAAAGGCAAGTAACTGGCATGCGGCGCCCTATTCCAGTGGAAAAAAAGGTGGCAGCCGCCTTGTGGTACTTGGCCACCCCGCAGTACTTCCGGACAGTTGCCCAGCAATTCGGATTAGGAGTCTCAACGGTTGGCAAGATCCTGCTCGCCATGGAGACTGAATTGTACAGCAAAGTGGTGTGCCTCGGAGACCGGCTTGGAGCGGTGGGTGTCCTTCTATCCCCTTTGCCCTTTAAATTTTTTTTCTTGTTTGACAGGTGAGCAACGAATATGCGATGCACCGCACGCTAACATGCCATGATTTCTATTCTTTTCTTTCCCTTATTTCAGAGTATGGACGGGTTTTCCAGGCTTGGATTTCCGCATTGTTTTGCAGCCATCGATGGAAGCCACATCCCTATCTGTACACCCGAGGGAAGCATAAAGGAGTACGGGAACAGGAAGGATTTTTGTTCTGTTCTCCTGCAAGGAACCGTGGACTTCTCTGGACGGTTTATAGATGCCGAGGTGGGGTGGAGTGGGAGGAGGCATGATGCCCTTGTTTTCAGGGAATCGAACCTCAGGAAAACCATGGACAAAGGGGTCTTTGTTCCCAGCAACCCCACCGCCACCATTGAGGGAGTGCGTGTACCGGCATTGGTGCTCGGGGATGGAGCCTACCCCTTACGCCGCTGGCTCATGACTCCCTATAAGCGGCCAAGGACAAACATGCAGAGCTACTACAACCTCAGGCACTCCCGGGCAAGGAATGTCATGGAGCGTGCCTTTGGCCGTTTGAAGTCTCGGGGCCTTTACACACGGGGATCTTTGTTGCAAATTGTTTGCGGAATGAAAAATCGCCATTTAAAATAGTGGAATTCGTCGTTATGCATACCTGCCTTTGTAGTGGAATCAGTTGCGTTTTTTAGCGTTTCCCACAGGCTTCCGGTCTCGGCAGAAATCGCTAGAAAGGAAGCGCTATTGCCAAGCTCGTCCCGCCCCTGGCCATCAAGCAGCCAATGGGCAGCCGTCAGCATGCTCCCAAACAGCCCCTTTCCCTTTAAGAAAGGTTTTTTTTAAAAAAAACAGACCCATTGCAACGAATCTGTGTAGATTCGTTACAATGGAGAGACCCATCCAGCTGCCTAATGTGAGCTGTCGTTTGATCGTATGATCATTGCCACGCTGCCTCGAGTGATAAAAAAAAAAAATCCCCCCCCCCGCTCACGGGCCCGATTTTCGGCTGAATTAATGTGTAAAAAATAAAGGGACTTTATTTCAGCAAACGGGCTTTTAAGTGGTTTGTGCTTAGTGACTAAAGGTGAAGGACTAAAGCCAGGGAAGCCTCTAAACAGAAAGAGGCTCGCTGGTGCGTTTATCCCCGCTCGCTCAGAGAAAAAAAAATGGCGATCGCTTCGCCGGAAGTTTGGAGGACAGGCTCAGGAGGAGGGACTTTGAAGAAACCGCAACAATGTTAACGCACAGGTCTTTATCGCTAGTGTTGCAGATTGTTTGCAAGAGTGTAGCGCTTTCCGGAGGGTGAATCCACTTTTTGGGATTCCCCTGAAAGCGCTACAACGAAGCGCTTTTTGCTGATCGGTTTCAGGAGTGTTGCGGATTGTCTACGACGTCGTGCGTTATTCCAAATCAGTAGCGTTTTCAATTAGCAACCATTGTGCTATTTTGAAGCCGTGCAAAAAGCCCCTCGGTTCCGTTGCTTGATGTCACGACTCCATGTGCATATAGACAATGTGACTCCGTTGGTCATTGCATGTGTCATTTTGCACAACATCTGCGAGGACAAGGGACATAACATCCCCTTCCCTGTGGCTGAACCAGAACCTGTAGTCCTTGAGGATACAGCAGACATCCCTGAAGCCAGGAGAAAAAGGATCTATGCGGAGGGGTGCAAGGTTCGGGACGCTATAGCCAGTCACCTTTACAGAAATAGGAGACGTGTTTGATCGTTTTTTCTACTCATGTGTTAAATAAAGTTTCATGTTCTTTGTTCAACCTTGTCTTGTGTGGTTTGTCTATTTAGCCGGCAAACAACCGGCGATCCTCTGGTCCAAAAGCACTTTGACAGACCTAAATGCTAACTCCCCGCTGAAATTGACAAACACAATACGGAAGCGCTGAACAGGGAAAGGTTGGGGAGGCGGGTAGCCAGGAAGTATTGGCGACCCCTGTCAAACTGGAGGATCAAGCCACTTATGTTCCAAAGAATAATTTCATTGGTGGGCAGCTTTGATACATTTAAAATTTGGGGGGCTGATGGGAGCAACCCATATTCGTTGCCTAACCGTCATTCCAAAGATGCCAAAGCCACAGAAGGGCTCCTTCTGGCAGCGCGCCGAGGCTGAGGCACTTTTGGAGCTGGTGCTCCAGTCGAAAAGCATTGGCCGCCTTATGGCCAGCACCCACTGCCACACCAAGGGTGCTTACCAGGTGTTGGCATCTAGGATGGAGGAGAGGGGCTACGTCCGGACCTGGGAGCAGGTCAGGACAATATTTAAGAGGATCAAGCTAGATTTCCTTAACAGTATAGAGCAGTGGGGGTGGGGGGTGGGGGTTCCACAGCCCAGTGGAAGAATCGTCTTCCACGATCTAATGATGCAGATCTGGGAGAAGGCTGGGAAGCCCCCCCTGGAGATGAGGCAACATATGGGTGAGTGCTGCCTTCGTTATGTTTAATCTTTTACCCTAAAGCATGCATTGAATGTTTAGATGCCTCTTTCCCCAACTGTTTCCATCTGATTTGAGAAAGTATTAAGATGCTGTCAACTCCAGCTGACATCGCCAGCCAGTACTGTCAGACCACTTTGGCAATGCACTCCTAGTACACTTTTTTATATGTCTGAGGCTGTGATACGTAATGCTCTGATTGTGGTGTGGCCATCAGCTGTGTATTATCTTTGGTTTGCGTGCTTCAATTTATGAATTCTTGTTTGCACAGCCACACAATCTCCTGCCACAATAGCAGAGGCCAAAGCCAGCATTGAGGGTGAGGAAGAGGAGGAAGAGGAAGAGGGGCCTTCCACCTCATCACAAGCTGCAGGTAAGAGCTATAATTCTTTAAGGGAGACCCATGTCTGTGTACCCCCCTGGAAGCATAAGGGAGCCTGCTATGATGCTTTTATTAGAAGTGTGATTGAATTCATTTTATTTGATTTCTATAGCAGACACAATGAAGGCCAGGATGCGGAGCATGGAGGCCAGGCTGGCATCCTTGGAGGGGCTCTTAGAGCAACAGCAGAGGGACTGTGAGTACTGCACCTGTGCTTTGGTGTGGGTTATGTTACTAATGACTATATATATGGCTTACCATTTGTTTTAAACCCATTTGCAGGGCAGGCAGAAGTGGCTGACCTGAGAGGGGAGCTGGAGAGGCAGAGGCAGCAGAGGGAGGAGGAAGAACGTAGGTTCTGTTCCCCACCGCCCAACCCTCCACAAACTGTGGCTAAGGTCACTAAAAACTGAATCCATGTAAACTCCAGATTAAAAAATATCTGTGGCACTAATGTGTACCTGTTTTTCCTCCCCACACAGTGAAGAAGAAGGAGGAGGAAGACCTCTTCAGAAGAAAAGTCAGGGGCACAATGACCCGATTTGGGAAAAAACTGAGGGAGATGGCAGAGGGTGGAGGGAAAAGTCCTTCAGTGGCTGCAGCCCGCAAACATGAGGGCAAGAAATGTAAGGGGAAACGGGGGGGGGGGGGACTAAAGACCAAGAAGATGATGCTGGTGAGGGGACTAGTGGAACTTGATTTGGGTTTCTTCGGCGAAAATCGCCATCAGGTCCCGTATCTCAGCGTCCTTCCATGTAGATCCCCTGCCGGTTGCCTGGACGGACGACGACTGGGAAGCGGAGTCCATACTGCCTTCGCGAGTGGCTAAGCAAAATGGAGGTGCAAGGTGCGGGGTGCCACGGGTCATATACCTTCCCGCACACAAAGACAAAAAGACTAGCTGGCTCCTGATCGGGGGGGCAGTCGGGGACACGTACATTGGCCACATGAGGTCACATGTCACATTCAAATCTTCTCGCGCGGGAAACGGAGCCGTCCCCAATGGCCAGCTTGGCACTCTTATTGTTTGACTTCACACATGCGCAGATTCATTTACACGCGAGAAGAGCAGTGTGGACATGCAGCAGGAGCCATTTCACCTAAATGTCCGCCATTACACATATGCACGCCGGTGTCCACCCAGAGCAACCAGTACCACACTACTCGACAGTTTCCCAATCATATTCGCCAGCCAAAGCATAGATCCACCAAACATGACATGTGATTGGCGATTATTCGTTGCTACGCTTAGAGAAAAGTTTTCAAAAATGCTCAGTGAACGGTGACTCCGCCGGATGGAGGTCTAGCCGATGATAGAAGGGGTTGTCCGCACAACCCCAGCACAACCATGCACGCAGAACCACACGAACAACCACAACACAGAAACCGCCCCTCATGATATTACATTGCATCATATATATTGCACCCCCCAAAGCTAAACAGTAGACTGCGGTCGGTGATTATTCGTTGCTACGCTTAGATAAAAGTTTTTAAAAATGCTCCCTGAACGGTGACTCCGCTAACCGAAGGTCTGGCCGATGGTAGACGGGGTTTTAAGCTGTGGGCATATTTTGGGGCCGTGACGGTGTGTGCTGTTCGGGCACAAAAAAAATGGCGAGCAGTTCACCGGAAGTTTGGAGGACAGGGCCAGGGGGAGGTACTTTGCAGAAACCGCAACAATGTTAACGCACAGGTCTTTTTCGCTAGTGTTGCAGATTGGTTGCAAGACTGTAGCGCTTTTCGGAGGGTGAATCCACTTTTGGCGATTACCGTAGAAGCGCTTCAACGAAGCGCTTTTTGCGGATCGGTTTCAGGAGTGTTGCAGATTGTCAACGACGTTGTGCATAATGGCAAATCAGTAGCGATTTCAATTGGCAACCATTGTGCAATTTTGAAGGAGTGCGGAACGGCCGCTGCTTTCTGCTCTATCCACAATTCAACATGAAATACCATGAACTGCTTTCAAATTTCTTGGAAGTTCATGATGATTGACCCGTCATGAACTTCTGTTCGCAAACCATGATCAGGGCAAAATTGGTGATGACTTTTGGTTCAGTTTGTCCCCACCCCTGACCACAGCATGCTGAAAGAAGCACCTGTAGCCTTTCCCTGCACACATTTTTTTCACATACTCAAGCCATTCCATTTAACCATGAGTGGGATCTCCTCTGTGGCTTTGTATAAGTTTCACATTGGAGCCAAGAGCAATTCAGTGGAGTGGTTTCCAGATACAAAACCAGCATGGTAATAGGGAAGTGAAAGCCGCTTCTTCTCACATGCTGTGCTTGCAAACAGTAAAGAGATGTGCATCTGGAGGCACAAAACTCACACCCTGCATTTGATACAAAGTCCTAGATTTGTTCCCCAACAAACATGAAAACTTAGTAGAGGGAAGACGGAGCTTCAGCCTTCTCATTTGCTGTACTGCTTCCCTTTCTAAATCAAAGTGCAGGGTGCAATCAACATTAACTGAAAAGTTGCAAAGATGCCTTGTAAGTGGAAGGAAAAAGAGGAAAAGAAAACACCCTTTACACATATCTAGCAAGTCTCCTCGCTGTAATTAAATCAGAAAAAGTTGGCACCTAACGTGTTTAGATTGAAATTTACAGGCTGTTGGGGGGGGGGGGCTTGCTGGAAGAAATGTGATTCCATTGCTGTCACTCACTGGAGTGGCAGGAGAGAATGGCCCAGCATGTGCTTGTAAGAACTAGAGCCCCTTCAAACAAAGCTCACGCTTCCCCTCCCTCCTCAAAGGATGGGTGATATTGGGATGTCAGGGCCGGGCAATTAAAATGGAATCAGTGGCAAAGCCTAAAGGGAAACATTGAGCAGCATATTAAATACAAGGAAAGAAGTTGCTGCACTCCTTTTTTAAAACGTCTCTGAGCTACCATGCGGCTATGCATGTTCATTGAAATGAAAGAATTCACAAGCTCATTGCAAAGAGGCAAAACAGTCTGGAGATGTCATCTACAGTTCTGGGATATGTGGATGCTGCCTGTGAGAGATGAGCACTGAAAGTGTGGATTGTGAAGCAGTGCTGGTTTCTTACTGGCTATAATGTTTCCGGGTCCAAATTAGAGACTTGAAGAATGTGGAGTAGTTCAAAAAGTTTTTAATTCAAGGAGCATCTCCCAACAGGTTTATGCAAACACTCCCAGCTAGTTGAACTCTCCCTTGAACAGGGGAGGTCTTCAAATTCACGCACTAGACTAATCTAAAGGAATATTTTAAAAGTATAAATTCTATCACTAGTCACCATCTCACTTCAAAAAGGACATGGCCAAAGTTGAGAGGGTTCTGAGGAGAGCAACAAAGATGATCCGGAACCTGGGGACCAAGCCCTAGGAGGAAAGACTGAGGGACTTGGGAAAGTTCAGCCTGGAGAAAAGGAGGTCGAGAGGGGACATGATTCCTGTCTTCAAGTATTTTAAATGTTGTCACTCCGAGGAGGGCAGGGAAAAATTCCTGTTGGCAGCAGAGGATAGGACCCACAGTAATGGGTTTAAGATACATGGAGAATGATATCGGCTGGGTATCAGGAAAGAAATTTTCAGTCAGAATAGTTCAGCAGTGGAATCAACTACCTAAGGAGGTTGTGAGCTCCCCCTCACTGACAGCCTTCAAGCAGCAGCTGGACAGATACTTATTCTGGATGCCTTAGGCTAATCCTGGATTGAGCAGGGGGTTGGACTAGATTACCTATATGGCCCCTTTCAACTCTATGACTCTGAAATTCTTCTTATCCACCTGTGGTTACTCCTCAGCCTTGAACTCTCAGTCTCCTCAATCATAGGATGTCCATTTGGGATTCTGTCCTCAGAGACCTCTCAGTACTTTCCATCCCACTCCAGACACTTATGGCAGGCCATTCCACTCAGCTAACTAACAAAAAACTGTTGTTCATTCTTAGCTGTATTTTCACTCCAAATCATCACAGGTTATGGCTTATGAAATAATGTGACAATGTGCCTCTATGCTTAAACTCTGGAGTTTATGTATCACAACCATCCATCATAGTAAAGGAGACTGGTGGTTATCAAAAGTAGAGCTTCCTGAAAAGGGAAGCTGCTGAGGGGTGACTAAGCAGAAAATGATGTAAAGCATGAGTCAGCAGGGTATTTTTTGGTAAACAGTAAAATGAACAATCACAGAGGGGCAACAAGAACTCCAGAAGCTCAGTGAAAGAGACACAGGAGGACATCAGCCTTAAAGGAGACACAGAAGGACAGCAGCAACCATGCCTCTTTGCCTATATTTCTGCTTGCCATCTGCTTGAGACCCAAAGATAATTATCAAAGTCTGTTAGGCTTCTTTTTGTCACACAAGTCAAACTAAGTCCTTGTTGAGGGTTTTTTCTGCCTCTTTGCATGGTGTTCCCCACTTTATCACTTACCCTGAAGAAAGGGAAGGGGGATACGTAATTCACAGCCCATGGGTAAAGGTGTGTTCTCCTTACTCCAAACTGAGTTCATGATCCTCTGCTGAAGAGCAAACTCTTACATTCAGCCACTCTATGATGGAAGGGAAAGTTGGCAGATCTGCTCTTGTGCTCCATAGCCAAGCTGCCATTAAGGTAGAAGCAGCCAGTGATCCAGGTGATATGGCACTCTTAGCCCATTGCAGCCTGATTTGCCTATTCTCTACACTTTGGCACATCTGTATGCTCCAGCCTGTCAGGCCAATAACATTTGAGTTGTAAATAAATTGAAACACTCGCTCTCTCTTGACGCATATTTGTCATTCGTTCCCCACATCTGCTTGTGAAGTGGAGAAAAGCCCTCCAGGCTCAAGGGCCTCTCCACACCCTGACTCAGCACATGTGCATTCAAGTTGAGCCTTGTTATGCTGTTGAAAGGCAGGAGTGCTGGTCTTGGCAGGAAGGCCTCCTGTGTTAATTACCCATCACTGAATGATCACAGTCTCCCTGATCCCTAGTCAGTCAATCAACACAGATGCTTACTGGGCTACTGTATATCTCTCTGGCAACGAATGGAGGCTGACATCCTGCCCTTTCCATTCCAGGGACCCCAATGTGGGCTGAAATGCTTAGCCAGTGTACTCAGCCAGTAATCTATTGCTAGTGGATTTTTAAATGATAGTATACCATCAGAACTTCTCCATGATGTCACTGCTTCTTCTCAGGACATATCCAGCTCTGGGATATAGAAGGATTCAGTTTCAGCAGCATAGCTATGGTACAGTAGAGTCAAGGAGTGCAGTAACAAGGGAGGCAGCTCTAGATTTTAAAGGGTGTCAACAGAGGAAGAGTAGAGTTGAGGTGTCAAGGAGGGTATCTGGTAGCCAACAAGCAGAATAGTATGGATTTAAGGAGTGCTGGATGAGGGAGTAGACAAGGATCCGGTGGCTATGATCAGTCTGGGGACTCAGAGAACTGAGCAAGTCATGTTCCATGGGTGACTGGAGTGGGTCAAGAGGATCAAAGTGGAAAGTGGGGGCAGTTCTGAAGCAAAACAAAAAGCAACAAGAACTGGCAGCTCTGTAAACTGCTGTGATTGAATAGCGCTGGAAGAGCCCCATTCAAAGCAGTGCTAAACAGAAGAGTGGGAAGAAATATCTAGAGAGAAATGCTGCGGCACGTGAAAAGAACCCATACCTACTTTGCTCCTTGGAACATAGCATCATGTCCAACTGAAGTGCAGTGTTGACTATGAAGAACTGGATGTTAGTTGGCTTGGTGCAGCGAGCCAGCTTGGTGTAATGGTTAGGAATTATGGCTTCTAATCCGGCGAGATGGGTTTGATTCCATGCTGCCACATGCAGCCAGCTGGGTGACCTTGGGCTCGCCACAGCACTGATAAAGCTGTTCTGACCGAGCAGTGATATCAGGGCTCTCTCAGCCTCACCTACCTCACAGGGTGTCTGTTGTGGGGAGAGGAACGGGAAGGCGACTGTAAACTGCTTGGAGACTCCTTCGGGTAGGGAAAAGCGGCATATAAGAACTAATTCTTCTTCTTCATCTAACTGCCTCCCCTCATCCTCTCCTTCAAGTATTGTGGCCAGTGCTGTCCTGCCAGTGTTAACCAAGAAGGTATTGTGCTACATGGCTTGCTTCAGCAGCAAACTTCCATAAACTGGAAGCTGTTTGGCAGTTTGCTGCATTAAGGGAAGACCTTTCCCGTGGCTCAGTAGAAGCTCACCATTCCTTTTCCTTTGCCCTGGGGTAATTGATAAGTTAAGCTGTGAGAGGACACAAAGAGAAAGCACTGAACTGTTTTCATCCTCCTGACAGGCAGCTGCTTGACAGAAGAAGACTGTGCTAACATCTTGTGCCTCTGAAGTCCAGGGTGTGATTCCCAGGAAACATTTTTGCTGGAGTGTGAACAATTTCTTCTCCCACCCCGGAGTCTTCTGGTGGATTAAAGATGGGTCTCACTTAGAATGACACCCAAGAGCTATGCTACACATTCATGGTGACATCTTTTTGAGAGCCGAGGCGATGCTCTCACCCTTGGAGTGAGAGGTTATAGGACCATGTCCTGAGAAGCTGTGAAATGCTCCGTCACTAATCATGGAACGTCAGCATCAGCGGCTGCCTCCGTCCTGTCACAGGGCTCTTGGCACCTGACCTGGCAGCAGGCATAAGTGGCACAGTTCAGCTCCCAAAGCTGATAAAGACAACGGCCATGCTTCCTCTTTTTCTTCTTTTCTTTTAAAGAGGTTCCTCAAGCATAACGGTGCTATCCCCCCTCAGAGCAGCCACAAAGCTTTCGGTGAGTGCCTAGCTCTGGGAGGAAGCCAAGTGGCAGAAGTTTTTTCCTCCCGGCCACATGTTATAGCTTTATTTCAGAACTACAGTGAGCAGGAAAGAAATCCTGCACAGCGGCTTCAGCGAGGAAACGGTGCATCCCTGGCCTCTCTTGGGAGGCCTCCCCTTGCTTTCCTTTTTTAAAAAAGATGATCCAATCCAGACAGCAGACGTGATTGGTAATTAGTCCTTCTCAATCCAACTGATTAACTCTGAAGCAGCCATTTGCCCCAAGGACTGCACTAAACAGAAAGGTGGGGTGAGGGAGAAGGAAGCTTCCCTAAGAGGCACCAGCAGAAGGATGACTTTATTGATTTCTTTGGACTTTTATTCTGCCCTGTCTCTGCCAACTCAGGGCAGATTACAACACTGTCCTGCTATTGTTGGACATGAGATGTGCTCACAGTGTCATTCATGCTGCCCCCCCCCCAGTTATTTTGAACTGCAGCAGGCAATCCCCCTCCCCATCTTGAACTACCCCCAAAATGAATGTGAGCAACAATGCTGAGAAATTGTTGTTCTGGACTTGGCTAGTAATCACTCTTTCCTAGACCTGGGCCTAGTCTGCATACATAGGATAATGCACTTTCAATGTGCTTTGGCAGCTGGATTCTCCTGTGCAGAACAGGAAAATCTACTTCTAAAGTGCATTGAAAGTGCATTATCTCTTGTGTGCAGACTAGGTCCTAGAGAGAAGGACTAGAAATTCAACTTAACAGCTTCCGTTGTCTGCTCTATTGGCCTTGAGTGCCTGGAAATAACTCTGGCCAAGTGCTTGAAAATATGAGCTTTGCTCCTAGGTGAAGAGAGGGAGTTGGTGTGTCTATGCATGGGAGGAATATGTGGCTGTTTTTGTTGCTAGAAAGATGTAGAAAGGAGCAGGCAGACTCAGCTGGAAGCTGGTTGGAGCCCCATGCAGGGTTCAGAATCACTTTCTCTGTGGATCTGATATGGGATAGTGTATCTGCTACCCAACAGATCTTTACTTCTACCTGTGCTCTACTTGCAAATCAGAAAATAAAGCAAATGCCTCAAAAGCACCATAAGTCTCCAATGCTCTCTCCTCCAAAAGAGGACCAATAGAGGACCAATCTTTTCACAACTCAAAGAAATGGGGCATATATATTACTAGCTACTGTCCGCAGTGAGAATGACCTAATGATAGGAAGACAGAGAGCATATTTGGTTTCTCTGTCCTGTCTGTCCTGTCATTCCTCCTTCTCCTTTGGTCTGCCTTCTCCTCATGCACTGCAGCTCACTGAATATATGAATCCCATCCCATGGTTCTCCATGTCACTCATGAACTGCCTGGGCTTTGATCATTTGATCATTTGTTGAAGACTGGAAACTCTTTTGTCCTCTCCTCCCACAGCTCCTGAGGTCTTTGGAAATTTTTCCATGAGGTACAAAGAGATTTTATGCATGGGATGCTCTGCCTCAAATGACCCTGGGGGTGTGGGCTTTATTTAATTGATGGTGCACCCACGGGCTCATGCTGTGCATACAAAGCCAGATGTTGGGAACAGGAATTGTGGATCTCAAACAAGAGACGCCAACACATGCCAGATGCATTGTTCTCCACTGTGATCAGCAGATGTCATTTTGCATTCCGAACACACAGTAACTCCCATCCCCAATCCCAGCTCTCCCAGAAGTCATTCTGTATAGGTGGACGAGGGTGGCATAGGCCATATTGCTGGGGCATAACAATAGTCACAGTCCTTAACTTGCCTGTTGCATTTCCCACAACCTCTGTTTTGATGAGTGAGGAACATTTATCTGCTGTTTTCCCCCTAAAGCCTCTGATCAGTCTTGGGATGATTACTGTATAGCATACATAGTAATATCATATATATCATATAATATCATATATGCCCCATTTCTTTGAGGTGTGAAAAGATTGGTCCTCTTTTGGAGTGGAGACTTATGGTGTCTTTCTTCAAGGATGGAATGCACTACCAGCTCTCAAAACATAATACTGGGCAATTGAGAAAATGCTTCCTTCCTCCCAGCTAGGGCATACATTTCTATTGCAAATGTTATGCAGAATCATAGAATCATAGAGTTGGAAGGGGCCATACAGGCCATCTAGTCCAACCCCCTGCTCAACACAGGATCAGCCCTAAGCATCCTAAAGCATCCAAGAAAAGTGTGTATCCAGCCTTTGCTTGAAGACTGCCAGTGAGGGGGATGAAGTTGCCAAATTGGACTACTTTGAATAATGTCTGCATCATCACTGGCAATGAGTGAGAATCCCCCCACCTATTACTATTTCATGTGTGTTTGAAATCTTGCTCATATATAAATATCTTTTGTTGTGCATGCCTTTCTTGTGCTTGAAGAGCTCATTCAGTTCATATTTCAAAAAGGTTAGCAAAGTAGCAAGACTACCCACTACTTTCCCCTTCATTGCCCTGGTATTTCAAGAATTTTCACTGGACTTAAATATATATATATATATATATCCTCATGGAATGCACTAGAAAGTTCATCTACCCCCTTTGAATTAAAATACAGCCTCAGCCTCCTACCACTATTTGGGACAGAGTGTTAAGCTTGGAATCGACTGCTGCAGTAATAGGTATATTGATAACATTCAGTTCTTATAACATCTGGGGTGGAATTGTGGCACATCAGGCCCAATACTGTTTCTCTGATTTGTCTGCCTGTCTGTCTTTCTGTCTATCCATCTATCTCCAGCCCTTTACTTGCATCCCAGGGCAGCTAACAATATTTTAACCTACAATACAATATAACAACTATGCAGTTCCCATTAAATTATTACAGTTCCCATTAAAATATAAACAATAAACAACCAGCAGATGATAAATTAAAGAGCACCATCCTCCTTGATCCAAGGGAGGATATACCCGGGAGCACTTGGTGCTGTTGCCATGGAGAGGTGGGGGATATATATAGGGGAAGGTCTGTCAGTCTGCTGTGGTATAGCATGCAGTGGGTGAACTGGCCTCAGCCAAAGACCAGAACAAGGCCAAGACACACATGGTGCATGTATCAATTGGATATTCTCGGCGTCCCTGTATTGATTCATGATCTCATACACTGAACCTTGACAAAAAAATCAGCTTTTGTTGAAGCTAGCACACTTCCTCAGGGCCTGAAAACTGAGCTCAAGCATTTGGTTGAGGCCAGGGAACTGACAACATCTATTTGGCCCTCCATAACCCCCTCATTCAGATATGCCTGCTAGAAACATTGAGGGGCAATCCTGACCTGACCAATCTGTGGGTTGGTCAAAATGTTAACATTTAAACAGCGAATAATCAAATGTGCAATGTTGACAATGTTGTTATGGTTGATATAGATGCAGTTACTGAATTTATGTTGCATTTGTTATATTAGATTTCATGTTTTCTGTGAACCTCCCTGACCCACAAGGGAGGGCGATATAAAAATGTAAAAAAAGAAATAAAATAAGATAAAAATAAATTGAAGTGCGTAACTTCTGAGTTGCATGTTTATAGTAAGAAATGCATGGAGAAGTGGTGATTTGGGCCTAAGGTCAGGTTTTTTCATACTTGATACCTGAGCAGGTATGCTGCTGGGTACCTGTTCTCCCCACCACTATTCCTTCTGGTGGTTGGAGAATTTAAAAAAAAATGTTGGCATCATCCTCTATACGTGGTCATTTTAAGGGAAACCCAGAAATGACATCATGTTACTTAGAAATCACTAAAAGCTCTATGGTTTTAGTCCTATAGCAATGTGATGTCACTTCTGGTTTACTATAGAAGAAACATCACGTTGCATGTGCCACTGCCCCCCCCCTCCCCTGCCATGTCCTTGCCTCTATCTCCTCCTGGTTACCAGCCAATCTGCAAACTCATATTCTGGACCAAGAAAACACAAATTATTAACTGTGATGATGAAAAGGGGGGGGGGGGGTTGCTTATTCCCCCAGCCCAATTTTTTCTCTCTATTTGCATGCTTTATTCTCAATCTAGAATTCAAAGATTTGCAAAACATTTAATTTAAGGGTGAGAAGAAAACAGAAAGGTAACTGAGGTCCCACAAGTTCTAACATTGATGCTCTTTCCAGGCACAATTGAGGCCTTTCCTAATGATGAAAACAGGCTACTGTAAGCCAGTTCAGTTCTCTCCTTCAGTCCCAACAACGCTTCTTGTTGGTATTCACTCACAAGGGAAATGATCTGCTGCTGAATGTGTTCTTAAAAATTCAATTTAGATTAAAATTAAATGTGACAGCAGCATATCTGGCTTGGCTTTTCAAAATAGCTCATAAATGATAAGAATTATTGCAGGCAGTGGGGAAAGATTCAATATAGCACTCACAGTCACTAGCTGGCATGCTACCTTGTGGAAGGGGGGGGTCCTTTTTTCTTAAGCAACAAACTGTTACTGTTTGAGTGCTGGGAATAAACCTGGAGGCCCAGCAACAAATGAGTAACTCCTGCTCCTTTATTACACAAATACAAAATGGAAAGACATTGACTCATTAGATATGGAAACTTGCTTGCCACCTGCTTCATTAAAAAACAAACATTGAAACACAGATAATCTGGAATCTAAGGCTTTCAATTGTATGGAATATGGACATGAAATCTCAAAATATGAAAGCCCTAGGTATTTATTGATCATATATGAATACATTACATTACCAGTGGGTCAGTAAGGAAGAAATTATGATATAGGAGTTAGGCTTGTATACTGTTTACTACACCTGGAGTTAGAAATGGGAAAGGTAATGATTTTCCAGATAGGGTCGCTTAGGGTTGCCAGACCTTTGGGTGGAGGTGGGGGTTCCCTACCACCAGGCTCCACCCCCAGCTGCCAATAATATGACTGGTAAAGAGGACTTACCAGAAGAAAGGAGAAGGCTTCATCATACTGGAAATGATGCCATCATGCCAGTGACCTCCAGGTGATGGTCTGGTATTTGGGCAAAATCTCTATGGTAGAAACTGGTTTTACCTTTGAGTTTTTGCCCAAATACCAGAAGGTCACCCGAATGTCACTGGTATGGTTATGAGGCAGAGGCCTTTCTCTTTCTCTTTCTCTTCATAAGTCCACCCCATCTCCTTCCAGTTTCTAGGAGGGACTTGGCAACCCTATAGCCTGACACTTGCCTATGGAAAAAACCTCAGTGGTTCCCATACCCAGTCATTATGCTTTGGGTTGCCAGGTTCCTTCTGCCAATGGTCAGAGGATGGGGGGATTTAACAGGAGAAAGAGAAAGGCCCAGGCCACATTGTTGGTGTTGCACAAGAAATAATTAGTAAAAAAACTATTGCTGTTTGTAGGGACAGAATTGTGAATTTGTGAAACCCCAACATGTTTCATTTCCAGCTTCTTCAGGGAGATATCATCACTGTAATAATGTAAGAATTAAAACAATATTCAATAAATAATGGTATAAAATTAAAATGTGTTTAAAATATTCATATATATAGAACATATACACAGAACATGTACAGAGTATATGATATTACTGATCCAGAAAACCACACATATAATCGTATTACCCAATTACAATTAACTTTAGATGTTACAAATGTAAAAACCTAAAATCACTGACCTTCAGATTTTAAGCAGAATGATGCTTTCCCTTCTGTAAGTATCAAACCAAATGAGTTGTACAAGCATGTGCCAATCTTTATCTATAGGAGTGACTGCTAAGTCATATTGTCATTTAACCGTTTGGTTATACTTTCCACCAGGAGGTCCGGCAACTCAAATTATGCTTTGCATATTTCTTGCTTTGCATATAGCTCCGTGAAATAGGAGCTCTTTTCTACTTGTATGCTAAGGACCAATGAAAACTTTGGATCCTTGCTTCAAGTGGAGTGTTATGTGAATGAGAAGCTACACTGGCCAAAACACTCAGTCATAGTACAAAGGCCTCCCTTCAACATTATGAACAACCAGACATTCACACAAGTAATCTGACAGCAGCTCAGAGCCTCTCACATATGCAGATCCCACATGTTTACACAAACAGCAGAGTAGCTCACCAATGGCTGATCGTTCCATTCTGCTTTAGGCCAGTCTTGTCCGTTTTCTATAAATTTTTCTGTCCCTCTTTTAGGAATTTGCAAGGACTGCTGGTGAGAATTACAATGATGGGTGAACAGGATGACGTTATTACAGATCAATTGTGCCAATTTAAGTCCCAAGCACATCTTTCCACATCCCTACAGGATGGTGCTACATATTTTCCTGCTATTGCTGCTTCTCAGTGAGTTAGTTAAAGTAAAAAACAAAGTTGAGTTTCCCTGCTTCAGCAGTTGCATTAAAATGTGTCAAATGAGTTGTTAGCAAAATGCTCAAGAAACCATGATGACATCAGCAGAAAAAGAATCATCCCCTGCTGAGAGCATTGGTTTCAAGGACTGTATTCTATTGCCTTTGCAGGGATCCAGCAAAATATTATATGGCTAACCCCTCCCAATGTTAAAAAGCATGTTATACAAACCATTCTAGCTGGCACTGTTCCAGTTCAACTTGTTGAGCCCCAATGAAGTCAGTGGGAGGTGTCATTTGAAATACACATATGCTACCTTGGGCGGCTTTCAAGTTGCAAGTAAAGGCTACAATGTACATAGGGTTACCTCATGTCCTCTTTTTATAGGACATGCCTTATTTTATTTTTTTTAGTCCATCCTCTTTTGGGTTTTTTTTTTAAGGATGAAAGTATCCTCTTTTTGTTTGGGAGGCTTAAGCCTATTTTGCCTTATTGTCCCCCGGTGGGGGCAAGCTTCAGCTTAAAGAGCAGAGGTATTTAAAATGAGATGTGTCAAACAAGTAGTCAGTCAGGAAATATGCCCTCTTTTTTTGCTTTTCAAACTACGGTAACCCCACTGTACAAACTGTTACTTCAGAGGTCTGATATGTCCATGTTGCAGAGAATTAGAAAGTGGTGCCAGAAACCCTAGCCCTAAACCTACTGTATGCTTAGGCACCACGGATGTACACAGAGTGAGATTACAAAGCAAGATATTTCAGCAAGATGTCAGTAGTATCTGTGAGTGGTAGTTAAACCTGCAAGTACTGCATCCTACACCAATTGATAGGTGGTAGGTGTATGTGCTAGGTAACATGGCAGATTCTGTCTCCAAAGACCACACCAAGTCCCAGTAAAATGAATGTGATGGGCATGCCCCAAAGTTTCAGGGATGGAATGAAAGTTATTAAATTAAGTCTGAGTCGAATTTGTTTGTTTGTTTGTTTGTTTATTATATTTATATACTTCCCTTCCCTGTGGCTCAGGGAATTTTACATGGAACAACAAAGAATACAGTATAACTTAGTAGTAACAGTGATAATCGTTTAACAACATCAGCATTTTAACAGTTTGAGGACATCAACATTTTTACAGTCTCATGGTTGGTCGATTCTGGTGTTTGCAGTATTTTGGAAACATAGAGCTGGAAGGGATCTCAATGGTCATCTAGTCCAACCCTTGTACAATGCAGTACATTCACATCTCCCCCCTCCCCCAAAGATCCCTGCTCTCTGCCCAAAGGAAGGCACACACACACACCAATCTCTCTAGGCCAATTTGGCCTGGAGGAAAATTCTCTCCTGATCCCAGAGTGGCGATTGGCATTATCCTGGGCATGTAAGAAAGGGCCACAAGAGCCAAGGCCCTACACCATCCCTTCCTGCCCTCCCTCTCATGATGTCAAAATTCACAGAATCAGCATTTCTCTCCAATGGTCATCTAGCCTCTGATTTAAAACCTCCAAAGAAGGAGAATGTTGGCCATTTTTAAAAATCCCCCCTTTAAAATTAAAATATTTTAATCTCAACCTTTGATCAAATAGAACAACAATCTAATCTACAAGTTAAAATGGAAGCTATAATCAAACCAAAGCGTGTAAGAACTAGAGGTGCTGGATCACCTGCTGGTTCAGCTGACATCCTGTTAGCTGGCTGCAAACTGTGTTCCTTCCTAATCATGCAGCACCTTTGGCTTTTTTGCAGATGCAGACTCTCACATGGCCCAGCTGAATCATACTCCCTGCCCCCTGCCTGGGCTGCTCAGCTGCTCCACTCAGCAGGCAGTTGTTTAAAAAGACAATTCAGTCAGTCAAATCATATCAATCAGTCATAAATAACTGCTGTGTTTTATAAAACTCTACCCTTCATTGTTCAGCTTAATAAACCTTAGTAACAGTAATGACTGCTGATTGGGTTTTTGTACCCCATTGCTTACTACCCAAAGGAGTCTCAGAATTGCCTTTCTTTCCTGTCCCCACAACAGATACTCTGTTAGGTCGGTGGGCTGAGAGAGTTCTGAGAGACCTGTGACTGGCCCAAGGTCATCCAGTTGGCTGAATGTGGAGGAGCAGGGAATAAAACCCAGTTCCCCAGATTACAGGCCACTGCTCTTGACCACTATACCAAGCTGGCTGAATTAGCTCTAGGGCACTGTGTCTGGCTTGTCTCATACTGAAACTAGATCTGGTTCCTTTAACTTGAATACATTGCATGCAGTTTCTTTCAGTATCACATTTGGTTATCTGCATACCCTTGGTCAGGTTTTGGCTTTGAAGCTGGGCAATAGCACAATTATCCCTGTGTAAGACATCTGTGCCATTGCCAGGAACACTTCTTAGGATTGCAACATTTAGGTAGATTTGAACTCTGCATTGTTGTTGTTGTTAGGTGCGAAGTCGTGTCCGCTTTTAGCAAACACTCTTTTTGAAATCAGTTTGTTTGCCAGTTGTGGTACATTTAAGCAGTTTTCAATGAGGATTGAAACAGAATTATCTTTCCTGTCTTCCTACTGAATTGCACTGTTTGAAGAGGAAGGATAGGGAGATATTACCCCCTTCCACTCTCCATTGCTGCCTCAGGATTCAGGGGGTCATTAATCTATGCAGGTCCTACGAACCTGATATTCTGAGGCCAGAATGGATTGCTGGAGGAGGATGTAAGCAATGATTTGCTCTTCTTCTGGAAGTAGCTAGCATCCAGTCATATGACTGCTAGGGTTTTTTATTCATAATCAAGGTTTGTATCGACAACCACATGCCATGGGCAGTAAAGAAGTACTGCAGGGAGGCGACTGTTCCACAAGCAATATGGGAATGGGAACATTCATTTTGATCAGTTCACCAGCAGTTAGCTCCACCAATGTGCCATCTCTTATTACGTAATCAAAAAGAGGAAAAACTTATCATTGCTATTCAGTCACCTTTGGTTTGTATGTATATTCATGCTAATTTTTTCCTAGATGGCCAGAAGGTGGCTAAGTATACTAGCTGGTATAAATTTAGGGCAATTCTTATACCCACTTCCATCAATAATTATTACATTAAATGCTTTCCCCTTGTTAGCTATTTGATGTCTGAGCCAGTTGCATGTGATGCACTGTATCCAGCTTTTGGAATATTGCCATAAATGTTACTTTTTGAATATTCCAAAAGCCAAAACGTGTGCATGGTAGCAAATATGAATGGTTCACTTATCATGAGCTGAAGCAGCTGGACACCAATAGAATTACTTTTTTTTCATGGCTTTAGGTGTTTGTGTAAGATATTGTACTATGCAATGTTTGCTAGATCTTCCTACTTTTAAAGAGTCGACTTCTCGTCTATATATTGCCTATTCATAGATCACTACTAATATGTCTGACTCTGTAGTTACTAACTCTGGAACTTCATTCAAATGTAGCACTCTCCACTAGAACAGCTATCTCCTGCCTAATTTTTTTAAATATTTTGAATTAGCAAGCAGCACCAGTTACACAGAGCCTGTGCCCCATCCTGTATCCTATCTTGCTCACAGCTTGGGACACAGAGAATGTTCCTACCACTACCACTGCATGCCACAAAAGGGGAGAGGGAAAGGCAGCATCCTTACTGGAAGGTAGGGGTTCCAGCTCTGGATTAAGAAATTTCTGATTATTTGGGGGTGGATCCTCAGGAAGGAAGGGTCTGGGGAGGGGAGGGGAGGGGAGGGGAGGGGAGGGGAGGGGAGGGACCTCAGCAGGGTAGTCCACCCACCAAAGCAGCCATTTTCTCCTTCGGAAATTATCTTGGAACTCTGGAAATTGCTTCTCATTCCGGAAGTATTCCAGGCCCCGCCTGAAAGTTGGCACCCTTCTTAGTGGTTAATGTAAGTGGTTAATGTAAGGCGACAAGTGGCCCTGGCAATGCAGCTCCTGAGTGTGCTGGTAGAATCTGGCACAATGTGATGTGATGGTGACACTGGCTGGCACCTTGTTCTACTCGCTACACAGTAGCCGGTTGCCTGCACCTTGCTACAATGGCAGTCTTGACCCCTCTCAACCCTTGCCTGTAAGGTATTGTCTCCCTCTCCCCCTTCAGAGTTGCATAGAAGGGGAAGCAAGGATGTTCCCTGTGCTACAATCCTTGTTCTGATGCTGTCTCCCACACTGAGGCCAACAGCTCTATAATAAACTTTTTGTACTCTTAAGTAATGGAATTTGATAGCTGTGGAGTAGTCTGCCATCCCAACCACATTTACTGGATGACTGCCTAAGTGCTTGTTCAGTCCAGATTGCAAAATTGTCTGGGAAAGTTGAAAAATGTAAAAACAAAAATTACAATTATCAGTATAAATTGTCAAAATACATATAACCCTCTTGCTTATAATATTGTTTCAAGCTTCTCTTTTTCAAGGTCAATTTCCTTGTATGCTACTCTTGTAACCCATGTTTATTTACATACGTAGGAGTTGAGCAAATGGAAAGCAATGACAAATGCAGAACTAATTCCAAAGCTGTATCAGATCAACAGGCCAATACATAGAGGAACCTTCAACCAGCCAAAAGACACTTAGCATCTTCCTTCAGCCAATTTGATTTTTTTCCTCTTTGGCCTAGCTGAAGTTGTTCCTTTAGATACCTACCCACCCAGCCATTCAGATGAGATGTGAGACCAATTATAATGGAGAACAATTCTTGGAGCAGTAGCAGACCATCAAAGTCCACAAAGGAAGCAAACCTAACAACGACTTTATCCCATGGTACTTACCACCAGTGAGTACTCCTGAGAAAGTATTTTTAGGAATTGTTGTTGTTAGGTGCGAAGTCGTGTCTGACCCATCGCAACCCCCTGGACAATGATCCTCCAGCCCTTCCTGTCCTCTACCATTCCCCGGAGTCCATTTAAGTTTGCACCTTCAGTGACTCCATCCAGCCACCTCATTCTCTGTCGTCCCCTTCTTCTTTTGCTCTCAATCGCTCCCAGCATTAGGCTCTTCTCCAGGGAGTCCTTCCTTCTCATGAGGTGGCCAAAGAATTTGAGTTTCATCTTCAGGATCTGGCCTTCTAAGGAGCAGTCAGGGCTGATCTCCTCTAGGACTGACCAGTTTGTTCGCCTTGCAGTCCAAGGGACTCGCAAGAGTCTTCTCCAGCACCAGAGTTCAAAAGCCTCAATTTTTTGACGCTCGGCCTTCCTTATGGTCCAACTTTCGCAGCCATACATTGCAACTGGGAAGACCATAGCCTTGACTAGAGGCACTTTAGTTGGAAGGGTGATGTCTCTGCTTTTTAGGATGCTGTCTATATTTGCCATAGCTTTCCTCCCCAGGAGCAAGCATCTTTTAATTTCTTTGCTGCAATCCCCATCTGCAGTGATCTTGGAGCCCAGGAAAATAAAATCTGTCACTACCTCCATTTCTTCCCCATCTATTTGCCAGGAATTGAGAGGGCTGGATGCCATGATATTAATTTTCTTGATGTTGAGTTTCAAGCCAACTTTTGCACTCTCCTCCTTCACCCGCATCAAAAGGCTCTTTAGTTCCTCTTCGCTTTCTGCCATTAGAGTGGTATCATCTGCATATCTGAGGTTGTTGATATTTCTCCCTGCAATCTTGATCCCAATTTGTGACTCATCTAACCCCATCTTTCTCATGATGTGCTCCGCATACAAGTTAAATAGGCAAGGCGACAGTATACAGCCTTGCTGAACTGCTTTCTCAATTTTGAACCAATCAGTGATTCCATGCCCAGTTCTCACTGTTGCTTCTTGAACTGCATATAGGTTTCTCAAGAGACAGATAAGATGCTCTGGTATTCCCATCTCTTTAAGAACTTGCCACAATTTGTTGTGCTCCAACAAATTTTTAGGAATACAGTATAATAAATCTGGACAAAAATCTAAGGTGAGAGATCATATAGAACAAACAAGCAAGACTTACTATGTCACTTGTGGTTGTTCTGAGCAGTGTTACCCAATATATAAAGAATGTAGAAAAGACCTAAACTCAGTGGAGTTTCTGGTTGGCAGGCAGATTTTCCAGCCAATGGTTGACATCTTTTTTTATTATTATTTTTATTATAATTAATAAATAACAGACAATCAACAGAAACGTCTCACCAAAAACAAAATTCATAAACCATTTGAATCCTGTGGACCAGTGGTCCCCAAGCCGCGGGCTGCAGCCTGGTGCCAGGCCGCGAAGGCCTTGGCGCCGGGCCGCTGCTCCCTCTCCCCGCCCCCCGCAGTAAAAAACTTCCCAGGCCGCAAGCTTGCGGCCCAGGAAACTTCTTACTGCGGGAGGGCAGGGAGAGGGAATCAGGGCCACGTCCAGCTCGTCGTCGTCGTCGCGGTGGGTGTAGTGCTTGCGCGCTAAGCTGAAGAGGGTGACCTGCGGGTGCACAGCGATGTGCACGCTCCACTTCTCGGCTGGTAAGATGGCCTGCGCGAAGTATTCGCGCAAACACGTGTGCCGGGCACAAACACGTGTGCGCGGCAGTCCGCGCATGCGCGTTTGAGCTGGGGCTGCCGCGCGTGCACAGGCCCTCGGGCCGCCCTCTCCCCCCACGCCGAAGCAGCGGTCCACGGCAGCCAAAAGGTTGCGGACCGCTGCTGTGGACAATGTCCATTTCATCTATTACAATTCAACTGTTCATCTTAATTCCAAGTCACACATTACAACACTAGTTCACATACCTTATAGTCTGAAAATTTCCTTAAATAATTTGCCAAATCCAGCCAAATTATATTGAAATCCTCAATCTTTTTCTCCCCATGAATTACTTTCATGTTATTTGTTAACTTTTTCAACATCATAAACTGCCTAATTTTCTTTCGCCAATTATCTAATGAGATATTATCTGCGTTTTTCCAGTTAGTAGCAATTAACATCCTGGCAGCTACAATCAGAAAGTTCCCCAATATTTTCTGCTTACATTGAGCATTTTCATTGAGAAATAAATTGAGGAGAACCAACTGGACTGAAGGTTCCAATTTAACTTTTATAATTTTACTAATTTCCCCAAAAAAATTCTCCCAGAATTTCATTATTGCTGGACATTCCCACCACATATGAACAGAAGTTCCCTTCTTTCCACAGCCTCTCCAACATTTTTTATCCCCAGATTTCTTCATTCGACATACCCTAATTGGGGTATAATACCATTTTTGTATTACCTTTATTGCATGTTCTTGGACTTTCCTTGATAATGACTTAAATGGAACTTGCCTGAATATCTTATTCCACTCCATCCCATTAATAGTGATATTTAGGTCTAATTCCCACATTTTTATTGTTTGTGATGCGGATTGTTCCTGATCTAATAATATTTTATATAATTTCGATATTAGTTTCCCCTCTATTTTATCTATGTTGTCGATTAATTGTTCAAAATCCATTAATGGTCTATCTAATTGGATTTTAATTTCTTTGCTTTGTAGAAAGGATGAAATTTGAAGTTTCAACATCCAGTTACATTCCTCTGGAAAATGTTTTTCATGTCTTAATATCTCGCTAACCTCTGATAGATTTGTATGAATATTTTTAAGAAGGACTTTACCAAGGTCTCCTATAATGTCTAATCCATAACTTTTAAATGCTAAAAATTTGGGGTGGCAGAAAATAGGTGTTAATGGGGAGATTGCAGGGTATAGGTTCTTTTTCCATTTTTTCCATACAAGAATCAGGCTGTGAAGAGTAAGCAAAGAGTTTATATTTAAATTTTTACCAGCGATCTTGCTGAATAAAACTTGGAAACCTCCTATTTTCTCCAAAATAAAATTATCCAAGTTTGAACTGTTAATTTCCCTTGAGAGAGATAGGAAAGGAATAATATGTCTTAATTGATATGCATCATAATATAAAGAAATATTTGGGATTCCCCAACCTCCTTCATTTACTGAATGGTATCTCAATAATTCTGCTATTCTCGGTTTCCTGGATCTAAAAATAAATTGGTCTATTTGTATTTGCCATTTCCTTAAGATCTTATCAGAAAGATGCCATGGTAATACACAAAATAAATATGATAATTTTGTGATAATAAACATTTTAACCCATGCAATTCGAGTGAATGTATCACTATTCTGTTTTTCCCATTTCTTCAAGTCTAATTTTATTTGTCTCCACAATGGTTTAGAATTATATTGATACATCTTATTCAAATGTTTAGTAATTGTTATACCAAGATATCTGAAACTTTTATGAACTAATGGGATATTTAATTTCTGAGAAGCGTCTAGCTGTATTTTGGGAATAATATTACTACATAACAGACTAGATTTTGAAAAGTTTATCTTTAGCCCTGAAATTAGACTAAAATTTTGAAATTCTTCCATAATAGGTTTTATAGATGATTTTAAATCTGCTATTGATAGCAACATATCATCAGCACACATTGTTAACAACCTTTCCACCCCACTCCAATTAAAGCCTCTAATTTCCTGATTATTTCTTAATTTATTTGCTAGAGGCTTGAAAGCCAGAATAAAAAGTAATGGGGAAAGAGGGCATCCTTATTTAGTACCACAGTTAATTTCCACTTTCCCTGAAATACTATTGATTGAGATATTTGCATAAGAGGTGGAATAAATAGCTTGAATTGCGTTATTAAATCTATTTCCAAAACCATAGCATTGTATTAACTAATTAAGTTTATTCCAATCAACCGAATCAAATGCTTTATAAACGTCTAAAGATATTAATGTCAATTCTGTTTTTTCTATTTTTGAAAAATATAACAACCCCATCACTTTTCTAATTGCATCTGCAATATAACGTTTTGGAACAAAGCCATATTGATCTATGCTAATTAAATTACCAATGCAATTTTTAAATCTAGAAGCCAAAATTTTAGTAAAAATTTTGTAATCTGTGTTCATTAATGATATGGGTCTATATGACTCCCTAGATGTAGGGTCCTTATTTGTTTTTGGAATTAAAATTAATTTGGCTTCAAGCCAAGAAGGAGGAAGAGAAGCTCTATCCATAATTTCATTATATAGCTGAAAAAGATGGGGAACCAAAATTTCTTTATATTGTTTATAAAATACTGCTGTATATCCATCTAATCCAGGTGCTGCTCCTACTTTTAATGAGTCAATAGCTGTTTTAATTTCTTCTACTGTTATTTCTCTATCTAACATGTCTCTCATTCCCAACTCTAATTGAGGAATCTTCGCAGAAAGGCAGTATTCGTTAATCCTTTGAGAGTGGGATTCCTTTGCTGCATACAAATTGTTATGGAATTCCAAGAAGGATTCTAATATTTCCTTAGGATTGTTAACTAATTTTCCCTTTATTGCCATAATCCATTTCCTTGTTTGATTTAACCACTTTTTGCTAATAATCTCGAGCATTTTCCTTCAAATTCGTAATATTTTTGTTTCATATACCATAATTTTAAAGTTGTTCTATTTATATCTAACATATTTAATTCTTCTAATTTCTGATCTAATATAACTTTATCTGTGGGGGATCCTGATCTTTTATAAATATCTATTAATTTACCAACTTCAATTTCCATATCCTTAATTTGTTTATTTTTTTGTTTCTTTATTCTTGATAAATTCTTAATACAGTCTCCCCTCATTACAGCTTTCATAGCTTCCCACCTTAATGTGTTTGATATTGAGCTGTCTGCATTTCTTGAAAGTACCTTTCCAAGGTCACTTTCAGGTTTTGTCTACTTGTACTATCTGTCAAAAGAACAGGATTAAACTTCCAGGTATAGTTAGTGCTGGTCTGGATTGTATTTATAATAGCTGTAATCGGAGCATGATCTGTAATCTTAATCATGCCAATTGCCATTTTCTCAACACAGTGCAATGCTTCCTTCGAGATAAGAATCGCATCTAGCCTAGAGAAGGATCCATGTACTGTTGAATAAAATGTATATGACTTATCTGAAGGGTATAATTTAGACCATAAATCACATAAACCATATTTTTCAATTATTTTAAGCAAATTATATGCCTTACGTTCTGAAGGTGTAAAGTTGCCCTTTGCTTTTTTATCTAAGCCCTTCCTCATATGCAACAAACCTACGGATATGTTTTGTAAATTAATATTTAAATCCCCCCTATTATTATTTACCCAATTTCCTAAAGAATTTACATAAATAATTTATGAGCAAACTCTATTTGTCCTTTATTAGGGAAATATACTGGTCAACATCTGACAGGAGACAGGAACTGGAGGATGCCATTGGCACAACAGCATGGCATCGCTTCTAGGAAAACCTGGAAGTAATGTCCTACCACTCTAGGAATTGTTGGAAATTCTAAGGTGCTTCTGGTGGTTCCTAGAGTGAGAGAATCATAGAATCATAGAGTTGGAAGGGGCCATACAGGCCATCTAGTCCAACCCCCTGCTCAATGCAGGATCAGCCCTAAGCATCCTAAAGCATCCAAGAAAAGTGTGTATCCAACCTTTGCTTGAAGACTGTCAGTGAGGGGGGGGGGAGCTCACCACCTCCTTAGGCAGCCTATTCGACTGCTGAACTACTCTGACTGTGAAAATTTTTTTCCTAATATCTAGCCTATATCGTTGTAGTTTAAACCCATTACTGCGTGTCCTCTCCTCTGCAGCCAACGGAAACAGCATCCTGCCCTCCTCCAAGTGACAACCTTTCAAATACTTAGAGGGCTATCATGTCCCCTCTCAACCTCCTTTTCTCCAGGCTGAACATTCCCAAGTCCCTCAACCTATCTTCATAGGGCTTGGTCCCTTGGCCCCAGATCACCTTTGTCGCTCTCCTCTGTACCCTTTCAATTTTATCTACGTCCTTCTTGAAGTGAGGCCTCCAGAACTGTACACAGTACTCCAGGTGTGGTCTGACCAGTGCCGTATACAATGGGACTATGACATCTTGTGATTTTGACGTGATGCCCCTGTTGATACAGCCCAAAATGGCATTCGCCTTTTTTACCGCTGCATCACACTGCCTGCTCATGTTTAGTTTACAATCCACAAGTACCCCAAGGTCTCGTTCACACACAGTGTTACCTAGAAGCGTATCCCCCATCCTGTAGGCATGCTTTTCATTTTTCTGACCCAGATGCAGAACTTTACACTTATCTTTATTAAATTGCATCTTATTCTCATTTCCCCATTTTTCCATTGTGTTCAGATCTCGTTGAACTCTGTCTCTATCTTCCGGAGTATTTGCCAGTCCTCCCAATTTGTTGTCATCTGCAAACCTGATGAGTAGTTCCTCCACCCCCTCATCTAGATCATTAATAAATATGTTAAAAAGTACCGGGCCGAGCACCGAGCCCTGAGGTACACTGCTACTCACCTCCCTCCAGTCTGATGAAACACCATTGACAACAACTATTTGAGTGCGGTTCTCTAACCAATTCCCTATCCACCTAACTGTCTGAAAATCCAGATTGCAGTCCTTCAATTTATCCATCAGAACATCTTGGGGAACCTTATCCAAAGCTTTACTAAAATCCAAGTAAACAACATCAACTGAATTTCCACGATCCAGCAAATCTGTTACTTGGTCAAAAAAGGAAACCAGGTTGGTCTGACAGAGGTCCCGAAGATGATGGACAGGGTTTCTGCAAGTTCTCCGGAAAGTTCTTTAAGCACTCTCGGGTGCATTTCATCCGGCCCAGGGGATTTGAACTCATCCAGTGCAGCTAAATGCCTCTCGACAACCTCTCTATCCATGTTAACCTGGTTGTGATGATACTTCTGGGTTTTTCCCAGCAGTGACATCACACTGTCACATCAATGACAATTTTGAAATTATTTTTCCCCATGAACCAACTGAGCAGTGAAAGGAAGTTGTCCTTGGAAGAGGGAGGTTTCCCACACTAGTGGGAGACCTGGCAACTCTATTGGCAGATAATTCCCACCTTGAAACAGCTGCTGCCAGTGGGACAGGAAACTTGTAAGCCTTCTTGAAGCATAAGCTTTATATCAATGGCAAAGTACATGTGTTTTTTGTTTTTTTACTGAGTTAAGAATATGACTGAGAGCTGCACAATCAGTAACAGTGGTACAGAGTATTCCTACCCATTCATAAAGCTCACTGTCTATCTTTGGGCCAGTTGCTCACAAAGGTTGTCATTCTCCAAGTGGGGCCTGGAGTGCTCCCAGGACTGATCTCCAAACAACAGCAATCAGTTATAGAGGGTTGACTCAGTGGAATCACAATCCTACTGAACCTCCCCCCAAAATACACATTCATCAAGCTTTGCCTCCAATGTCTAGGAATTTCCCATGCCAGAGTTGACACACCTATCTAAGCCCAATCTAACTCACAGGATTGTTCTAGGATAAGATGGAGGGAGGAAAATGATGTATACCATGTTGAGTTTCATGGAGAAAGAGAGGAACAAAAATAAGATAAATAGGTGTAGTAGGTGGACTCCCATCCTTTATCAAACTCCTACTTATCTACAAATCAAGTTGAATGTCCACTGGTTAAAAAGATTAATTTTTGCTAAAAGCCATTAGTAACCATTCTTCAGTATCAACACCATTTCTCATTTGCTTTCAGTTTTTCAAATTTCTTTCTGTTTCCTCATTGACTTCATTGTTCTTTGCATATTGGCATTGGGTTCTGCAGGCCACTAGTACATTGCACTGATTCTGCTGGGCTTGCAAAACTAACTCCTTCCATTTGTACTTCAGACATTCTGTGTTTTAACCTTAGTCATATTAGGTTTCCACTGCCACAGTGGCACTGGTTCTGCTGGACTTGCAAAGATGTCCCATTTCCATTTTTCCTGCAGAGATTTTCTGGGATTTTGATTCTGTTCTGCTGGGCTTCTATTGCACTTACCTTTTGGGGGGCTGTTTTTTTTTCCTCCACTGGGATCCATGGAAGCTAGGGCACCTTCTTGGGGGAGTCGAAGCCCTTAAATCCAATCCTCGCCAAACTTGGAGGCAGGTGGAGAAGTGTCAGCTAGAGATCCTCTGTGAATTTGGTGGCCCTACCCCCATCATGAACCTTACAAACTGAACTGGTTCATTAACATGATTAATTAATTAATTATTATTGTCAGAGGGCAGTCTTAGATACAGTCCAACAGTCTAACACAATCATCACAGTCATCAGTCAGAAACAAACAATTAATAGGATCTAAGACATTTCTCAGAACACAGTTATATTAAATAAAACAGCTTAAGTTTTTTAAAATACATTTTAAAAATACATATTAAAAGAATGGAGAAGGGTAGACAATGTATAATTTTAGGATTCAATCCTTACCCTCCACTTCATTTGGAATAATTAGTGCAGAAATGATACACATGGGCATAGAGGTTTGCGACCTGTCTCATTGTGCAAGGATCTTTGTATGTTAGTAATTTATTTATGCAGATCTTATCTGAACAACCTGATAGCTTTGATAAAGTGGGGGAAAGAATGTTATCAATTTGTGTGTTATAGATGAGGCAGCAAAAAATACATCTTCCAAATCTTCCATGTCTCCTGTTACACATGGACAAAGTCTCACTACAAATAGAAATTCCCTGTGCCATTCCACACCGGGATCCATGTAGCAAATTGTTTGCTGAATGAAAAATCGCCATTTTAAATAGTGGAATTCGTCGTTATGCATATCTGCCTTTGTAGTGGAATCCAGTTGCGTTTCTATCGTTTCCCACAGGGTTCCGGTCTCGGCAAAAATCGCTAGAAAGGAAGTGCTATTGCTGAGCTGTGTCCTGCCCCTGGCCGTCAAGCAGCCAATGGGCGGCTGTTAGCATGCTCCCAAACAGCCCCTTTCCCTTTAAGGAAGGTTTTAAAAAAAAAAACCACACCCGTTGCAACAAATATGCGTTGATTCGTTGCAACGGAGAGACCCATCCAGCTAGCAGGTGATGTTTGAGCTGCCGTTTCATCGTTGCCACGCTCCCCCCGAGTGAAAAAAAATCCCCCCCCCCACGGGCGCGATTTTCGGCCGAAAACTGTGAAAAATAAAGGGAAAATAAACCAGCAAACGGGCTTCTATGATGCTTGTGCTTGGTGACTTTAAATAGAGGGACTGCAGCCAGGGAAGCCTCACTGGGTAAACGAAGGCTTGCCGGTGCGTTGATCTCTGCTCGCTCGGAGAAAAAAAATGGCGATCGCTTCGCCGGAAGATCAGAGGAGAGAGCCAGGGGGAGGGACTTTGCAGAAACCGCAACAATGGTAACGCACAGAACTTTCCCGCTAGTGTTGCAGATTGGTTGCAGGAGTGTAGCGCTTTCCGGAGGGTGAATCCACTTTTTGGGATTTCCCTGAAAGCGCTACAACGAAGCGCTTTTTGCGGATCGGTTTCAGGAGTGTTGCAGATTGTCAACGACGTTGTGCATAACGGCAAAACTGTAGCGATTTTAATTAGTAACCATTGTGCTATTTTGGACAAATGCGGAACGGCCCTCTGTATTTACTTTCTAATATGACTGATGAGAAATTTGTTAACATCTTAAAAGTTTGTGACGGTTCATGGTTCATGTACAATGCACGCCACAAACCAAAATGTAGTGCATTTTTTCAGTTTGCGTCCATCCCTAAACCTATGCATATCAGACATAAATCTGCTTGTAGTGGGACTTCTGCATTAAAAAATGCCAGATCCCTTGCCAGATACCCAGCTAGATTCAGAATAATCTTTCCTGTCAATGTGCATACCAGCTCTCACACTAGACACAAGCACGCACATGTTCATGACTACTCATATACTCCTGTGAGTCCTCCCCCCTTCTCACCGTCTTCTGCAGCCTGGGGGTTGATAGAATTAAACATTCCTTTCCCAGAAATCAGGAGTATGGAGCACAGCAACCAACTCTCCTTGACAGGTGACTGGCAGTTCTTAGGAGGATGGGGGGAGGGTTGTTAGGACATGTTTCTTTGAAAGCAAATAATGACAAGAGACAACAGGAGTGTCCGTGTTGTATGAGGGTTAGAGTCAGGGATTGTTGCATGAGGAAGCAGGACACGAAAGAACAGCTGCCCCAACTGTTTCATTTAGACAGAGTTACTCTGAGAGCACAAGCCAGGTCTAAGCGTTCTGGGTAATACTGGCACAAAGATATCATCATCTTGTCCTTAGCTGATGTTCTCCTCACAGTTAGCATTGCCAGTCTACAGTGGTGGTTGGAGATCTCCTGGGATTACAACTCATCCCCAGGCGACAGAGACAAGGGTGTAGTGCATGGCCTTTTTACCCAATCCCAAGCAGAATGAATCCCTTCTATCTACACTGAATTCGATTTGCATTTTGATTTTGGGCGCTTTAAATTTTCCTTCTGCAACAAGCATGATTAATTCATGATGAACCTACCTTTCCCCCGCAATATCCTGGGGTGGATATAAACCTCAATAGTTCAAAAACCGAATTATCTCTGCCTGGTGCCTCATGCCTCCAAAGCTGTAACAAAGAAGTCTTCTCTGATTGGCCAAGGCATCAGTTCAAAGTTCCCGGTTGCAAGGCTTGTCTTAAAGTGACTACACTCCAGAAGCCCTAAATTCTCTCAGCAGAGATTTGCCTTTTGGTCACCCCCCCCCTACTGTCTCCAATCCTCTCCACCACCACCCTCATTCAAGAAAAGAAAGAGGCTCCTGCTACGCTTGGCTCCCTCCCCCAACCTTCAGAGCTTCCCTAATCATGTACAGAACCCTTTTTTTCCCCAGGGGGGGCTGGATAGAGGAAGACCCAAGTTCAAATCGATCTGGATTCAGCAGGATCCACAACGGAATAAACAAAGTTAGTGCAGACTCAGCCCAGGTCACCTGCAGAAAATTTGGAAGGTGGATTCTATGGCATTATACCATCCAGAGGTGCCTCCCCTCCCAAGCCCTGCCCACTCCAGACTGCACCCTCAAAATATCCAGGTATTTCCCAGCTGAGAGCTGGCAACTCTGTCTCACAGCACATTTACAGAGTAGTCCCAAACCCATTAACAACCTTCTAAATCTGTGGAAGTTAATGGGTTTACAGGGGTGCAGTCCTGCTTAGGCTGGCACTGTCATTCACTGACTGCTCATCAGGCCTTTCCTGACTGCTCATCAGGCCACCAGGACATATCCAGCTTTTGTACCCTCTTTGAGCTACAGTTACAGTTACAGTCCTGCCTACCTCTTGATTGACCCTGTTCACCATTTCACTAGGAGAGCAAGGTGTCATACTGGACTGCTCCCCATTTACCAACCCCATTCCTTTGCTTTTAACAGAAATGTGAACTGCAGAAAAAGAGCTGTGTAGCTTGTCCAAGGTAAAGAGGATGTGATAGGCAGGCTTTGAAGCACATAAAACTGACTTTACTGTTCTGCAGCTTCCAGCCTTCTTTGTCCTCCATCTTTTCCCTTACCTTTCTTCTCCCTCGTCTCCTGAGCCTGATGAGAAATCTAGTCTTGTGTCCCAAACTAAAGAGGGCAAATGTCTAAATATGAAATGCTGCTAGGAGTTTTTGCTTTGCTGTTACCCATTCCTTGTTTGAAGAAATTCTCATTTATTTGTTTGTTTCGAAATATTTATGGAAAAGAAGTGATGCACTCGGACTGAGAAAGATCAAATATTCCAATGAAGCACTGGTAGTGTTCTGACACATGTACCATTTTATTACTATCTTAAATATGTTCTTTATTTTGGAGCTCTTTGAGCAGCACCCCTACTCGTGATATGACAAACCCTTCTTCAGAGTAACATCAAAATGATTTTAAAAAACTGTAGCAAAATACCAACTGCAGGGCAGACTCTTTTTCTTTTGCGTTTTGTCTCAATATTGGAGAGGTGCAGGGAAAGTGGAGAGATGAAATCATTTCCGAAGTGGCTACAATGCAATGGGTACCTTCCTGACTCTACGCAGTACTGGAACAACATTATCTTTTCATCAATTCTTATGTGAACTTTCTGGTTACTTTTGAAGAATCAGTGAACATTTGGATCTCAGCACAAATTTCCAAATGTGACAGCAATTTGGCAGTCAAATTCTGTGCTTTTTGCCCCCAGAACTATTTGAGGATCTCTTTGATGATTCTGTCCTAGAACTCTCTTTTGGGCTGCATGCACATTTCCTTCAAAGAACAGCATCTGAAAAAGCAATATTATATGATGTTATTTATTTATTTTCAATATGTGTATACCACATTCTCCACTTAAGGATGTCTCAAGGCAGCTCACGGTCACAAATATTAAAACCATCCCTGAAATAAAATTATAAAAACATTCAGAACAAATGGGATGATCTTCTGATTTAATTTTAGCACTGAGGCATTCCAAGAAGCTCTGCTGCAGTTTCCAGTGAAAGCACAGGCATCTGATGATTGTCCACATTCTTGGTCACAAATTATTAAATGCAGTGTGTTTTATTTTCCATATTATGGATGGCATGAAGACATCTTCTTGAAATGCAGATTCCTGACCGCTATACTATCTTGGTAATCTCAGGTTCCTTTCCAAGTCCATAAAATACAGTAACAATGTGGATGTGTTGACCATACATCCAGGAAATGTTTCATATTAAATACATCAATTCATGAAGCTACTTTCTATTGAGTCAGACAATGGGTCTGTCAAGGTCAGTAATTTTTACTTTGATATAAAGGACTGCATTTGAAGCCTTCTTCGAAGCAGATGTTCTGTGAGCCCTGTGAAACAAAAATGACTAATTTGAGATGCAAATAATACTATGTTTGTGGAATTACTCCAGTGTAGCATAAGTGGTCTTAACCTGGAGTAACTGTGCAAAGGATTGAACTGATAGACATGGGAAATCTAGATGTTAGTAATCCACACTGTGTAAATCCTTGCCAGAATTTCAGTGTTTCACCAGATGTGACTACAGCACACTGCCCCTTTTTCGAGATTCTGGAAACAAGCAAAAAAGAAAAAAAAAGCACTTTCATCCTGAGGCTATTCAGATCTGGTGAATAAGGCAACAATACTGAGCATTAAGATGTTTGTTTGCCAGATGTGGGGGTTTAAAAGCTTGAACACTGTAAATGAAGCAAGGTTGTAGAAGTTTGTCGATGTGTACAAACCAATAGACGGATCTCCCCAGAACAAGATCAAAGGAACAGATGGAAATAGTATACCACCATGGAACTCTGTCATCCAGAAGAAAACGCAGCAGATGAGTTTTGTTGGTGGAATCTGGAACTGAACAACACAAAGGCATCATGCAGGCCACAAAACCCTGGAGGGAATATTGGAAAGAGAAGTGTACAGCTAAGTGGCTTCATGGAGATCAAGTGCCTCCATATCTTATGAAGAATACATAGATAGCAAAAGGCCCCAGAGCCATATCATGCAAACCATAATAAGAAAACCTCCAGGCTAATGTAGAAAATAACATAGGCTACAGTCAAAATGAATAACCAGCATAATGTGCTTTGTGTGATTTTTTCTTGCTTATTGCATTTTGCTGTCCCACATTGCTAATTATATCATATAAAAAAAACCTTGTAAAGTAAGACACACAATATAAAAACATTGGTAACTGAAAAGCAGAAGGAATCTTAAGCCTGCATATTTAGTGAAAATGGTATATCAGTGCTGCAATGAAATTTAGTTTTTAAAATGTGTTATTATTAGCTCATTTCCATCTATTTGCATGTCTAAGCTTAAAGATACTAACTTGTAAAATATTTGTTATGTAAATTTCATTTAAATGATTTGTTATGTCTCCCCTCTATCAAATATTGCATGATCTGGACATCCTGTGGTAATCAGTTGTCCTTGAAGTAGAGGTTAAAACATATTGGTTTAGCTTCCCCTAGAGTAGCGATCCCCAACCTGTGAGCCGCGGACCACATGTAGTCCTTCGACTAATTGGAGGTGGGCCCCGAAGGATGCCTTCTCCCCTCCCCCCGGCCCTTTACTTCATTCCCCCCCAGCCCTTTACAACACACTTCATTGTTTTGGTGTGTCTGTATCTTATTTTGAAGGGATGTTTAAACATTACCATAGCGATCAGAGAGTGCTAGGGCAGTGGTTGAGAGTAGAGGAGTAAACTTACCCCCCCCCGGGCTTCAGTAAAAGGCGTTGAGTGGTCCCCGGTGAGTGGTCCCCAGCGTTGAGTGGTCCCCAGTGATAAAAAGGTTGGGGGCCACTGCCCTAGAGTATTTGCACGGGTAGAAGCGTATTTGCTCATGGAGCTCAAATTTCCTGCCTTATCTCTCCTATGACTGCCTGAAATGCCTTCTGGAATCCTGTTCTTGGGTTACAGGAGATCCCTGGAACAGGATTTGGGGTATACCTCAGGCTGCTGCAGGAGGGGGTGGGTGAGAATTTTGTACACGATGAGCTAACATTCTTTCACCCATGGAAATGCTCTAGGAGTCTAGGGGATCAAAGCTGTTATTAATTAAAAGTTGCTTTGCAAAGTTTAATTTTAATATGAAAAATGGTAGAGATCCAGCAAGCTTTTCCACTCAGCCTCTCCTGATTCGCTCTTTAGTGTCTCACATGAGATTTGTCCATGCAGGTCGCCTGATCCCCCTCCTCTATAGTTGTCAATGGTATTTCATCAGATTGCAGGGAGGTGAGCAGTGGGGTACTACAGGGCTTGGTACTGGGTCCAGTTCTCTAATTAGGAGGAGTAGAGATCACCCCAGAAGATAGAGACAGAGTTCACCAAAATCTGAACATGCTTGCAAAGTGGCACATTAGAAGATGCAATTCAAGAAGAAGAAGAAGAAGAAGAAGAAGAAGAAGAAGAAGAAGAAGAAGAAGAAGAAGAAGAAGAAGAAGAAGAAGAAGAGTTGGTTCTTATATGCCGCTTTTCCCTACCCGAAGGAGGCTCAAAGCAGCTTACAGTCGCTTTCCCATTCCTCTCCCCACAACAGACACCCTGTGGAGTGGGTGAGGCTGAGAGAGCGCTGATATCACTGCCCAGTCACAACAGTTTTATCAGTGCTGTGGCGAGCCCAAGGTCACCCAGCTGTTTGCATGTGGGGGAGCACAGAATCGAACCCAGTATGCCAGATTAGAAGTCTGCACTCCTAACCCCTACACCAAACTGGCTCTCAATAAGGAGAAGACAATGTGATGAGACAGTAAAGAGGCAGGCTTGGGTTGTATCAATAGAGGCATCACATTGAAATCACCAGATATCAAAGTCCCTCTGTATACTGCAGTGTCAGACCCCACCTGGAGTGTGTGCAGTTCTGGAAACCTCACTTCAAAAATCACATGGACAAAACTGAGAGGGTGCAAAGGAGAGGATGATCCAGGGCCTGGGGCCCAAGCCCTATGAGGAAAGGCTGGATATTTTTGATATTGAAAGGTGACATATCAACTGGAACCAGTTACAGTCATGCACCTAGAAGTACTTATTGGCCCCCATTGCTTTTATTTAGAGGGATAAGACAGAACCTGGGACACAATATGGTTGATCAAAACCAATGGGAATGAGGTTTGCTGTTCAGCACTGCATATTCCTTCTTTCATTTAGTACCTTATCAGACAGGCATATTCATTAAAGGGCCTAATTATCTCTGCATGGACTCTTGGACAAATTACAACCTTTGTATTCAGGAATAAGTGAAAAATAACCTCTGATACTAATGGGAGACCTACCATACTATCTGGGGCACAAGTCTAGAAGGTCCAGTGAGATAGCACAGTATACTTGTAATGAGAAGTTATGGTGTATATAGTGAATCAGAATCTGCTAACATTTGCATTTTATTGCTATTAACTTGTTCCATGCTGTGTCAAGAAGGATGACCTCAAGTTACACTCCAGATTTTAGCAGAACTTTCCATACTATTCACATCCTCATTATTTGAAAGAATATTCTCTGCAGACTTGCTGGCTATAGAGGTGCATGAAATATTGGCATCAGTTTCTTTGTGATTCTCTGAGCTCATCTTCAATTTGTTGTCCCTAACAAGAATTTGAAATACAAAAAAAAAAAAAAAACTCCTTTGGTTATTATGTATTGCCCCCTCCCTTCCTCTTTCCTTTCCTTCCTCCTAAGCACTTCAGGAAGACTTAGCCTGAAGATGAAAGGGACAAATGTGAAAACACCGTTATTGCTAATCGCACTTTTAGAATGGCAGGCATGGTTTACTTGTGTTTCTCACAACAACCCCGCAACATAGCTTTATTTTGAGAGAAAGATTAGCCTGTGAAGGTCACCCAGTGAGCGTCATGGATGAGAGGTGACTGGAACTCAGGAACCCCCAATCCTAGTTGAGGGCTGTGACCAGGACAACTTCCAGCTCTACACACTCTCCAGACAACAAACTGGATCTATAAGGATGCAGTGGGGTATTGCCAGTTTTGTTGGCCTGAAGTTAAGAAAATCATCACCTGTGAAATTCAAGATGCTGTTTAAGTCTGAAAAAGGCAGGCAGCCCAAAGGACCTCCAATCACTCTTTGGACTGAGATCTATCCTAGATATATTCTCTTCAGATGGAACCAAAGGAAGCCATTTTTAGATGCAGTGGGAGAGATCAACAGCTGAGCTGATAATACCCATCTTCCGTTGTTGGCTTTTCTTTTGCCTGAACAATCTTTAAGTCAGATTATTCCCTCCTGCAATGCAAAATAGCCTCAGCCACTTTCCACTTTCCATATGCCAGTCCTCTTCACCATGACAGAGAACTAGTCACTCACAACAATCTGAGGCCACAGCATTAGACCAAGCTATATTAATTATTTTAACCTTAAAAAGTTCCACACAAAAGCACCAGCAGTGCTGCAAGAAAGGGCGGCTGGCTACAGAATTCCTCCATTGCTGTGGAGGGGCCTGTTAAAATGCATGCTTTCTGAATTCTGAAACCCAGAAACAGGGGTCTTGAGCCTGAGCGGTCTGGGCCACAACCCTTTCAAAAAGAAGGGTTTGATAGGCACATGCAATGTACCCAATTTCACATGCACCAAGAGTTTCACTGGTACTTACTGTTCCCAGGGGGATGAAGAACAGAAAAGGCTATCCTCAACTATCTATGGAGTACACTTCTCATTGTTGATATGCAAGGATATCCTGTTTGGGCATCACTTTTGCTTCAGCCTCTACAGAGTAGCCTGGATTAAAATCATGAGGAGTCGGCACACGGATGCACACTAAAACTACTGCTAGGACTAATGGAAGTAGCTCATATAGTCCTTTCCTAATACTTAATCTTATTCATTCAGTTTGTATACTGCCCTTCTCCGCAAACAGGCTAAAATAATAAAACAATTAAAAGAATAAAATACTAAAATTAACAGTAAACTATCAGCAACTAACAAATCCCACCCACTCCCTTAGCCATCCTACATCTAGCTTGCAGAGCTGGTCATATGTACCAGCAGAGGAAGGAAAGGAGTGAAATGGAGAGGAGAGGAGAGAGGCCCATATGGTGTTAAACCACCCTGGCCTCAGCCTTAGACCTAGCAGAAGAATGCCATGATAGCCCCATCAGGGCCCTGATCTTGGATGAGGACTCATTTCACCAGCCTCAAGGCCAGGGGGATATCTTTGGGATTACCTAGAGATTGGCACTTGAAAAATGAAGTGCTTTCCTAAGGACATATTGGGAGAGATAATCCCTCAGAGAATTCTGCCCTAATTTGCATTCTATGGATTTCTTCACCACAGCTTTCCAGTGACAGCACCATCAAACTGCAAAGTGAAATGGAAAGTCCTTCAAAGAATACCTTGTGTACATGGAGCCTTGGTCACTGGTGATGAGCCAGATTCTTGAAATTAAAACACTCATACAAGCCTAAATGAAAAAAATATATATATTTATTTGCTTATATATAAGAAGAGCACATGCAGATTTCCAGGTGCCAGCTTGGAAATGTATCCTCTTATATGAAGCATAAATCATGCACACATCAAAGCCATGAAATTGGCTATGAATGCAACAAATAACAGGGTACTCGAAAGCTGAACAAAGGGGAAAGGGGTGCTGAAGAGCCTCCTTGCTTGATCTTGGGCCAATTCTGCAGATCATCATTATCTGTTTCGACTGGCAGCAAATAGTGTGGGGATTGCCAATGTCCAATATGTGCATTGTAAAGGTGAGGAGTGTCCATTGATACACATTATACTTGCAAGACTTTCCATCTGGAAGCTGCCTAAATTTAATCTCTAGTGCTGCTGCTTCATAAAAGTGGTACTAACATAGCTCCAGGGCCATTCCACAAAGCACTAATGTTGCTGAAGTCTAACTGTTGTGTAACGCTATTTTTTAATCATTATGCACAACGTCGCAAACAATCCGCAACACTCCTGCAACACTCCCGCAAAAAGCGCTTTGATGTAGCACTTTTCAGGGAATTGTAAAAAGTGGATTCCCCCTAAAAAAACCCGCTTCACTCCTGAGCAACCTGCAACACATCGGCGAAAGACATGTGCATTCTCAAAATAGCAGTAGAAAGAAACTCCCTCCCTAGCTTCCAGAGACGCAATCGCCATTCCCCCCCCCCTAAACCAGCGAAAGCAATGAATAAGCAAGGCTTCTTCGGCTGAAGTCCCTCCATAGAAGTGCTTAACAGTAAAACAAAGATCCCTTCTGCAATTGTCTTTAAACTTCCCGGACACAATACAGCCCCCTGTTCAACACTGCCTGTTATTTTTGGCCAGAAATTGCACCCATTGGAGGGGGGGATTTTTTTTTGTACTTGAAGAGTGTGTAAACGATTAAGCACCAGCTCCTCCCCCAGCAAAAAAGGTCTTTCTGAAACATCGAATGAACAAATATTTGTTGGTACTGGTGTTTTCGGGTTTATAAAAAAAAGGTTTTAAAGGGAAAGGGGCTTTCCGGGAGCACAAACACAACAGTTCATTGGCTGTTCTGTTTGATTGATGGCCAGGGATGGGAAGAAGCACAGAAAAATATCACCTCCTTTGTTGTGATTCCAGTGAGACCGGAAACTTGTGGGTAATGAAAACAGCGCTACTGGGAGATCCTTTTTTCCACTAGAAACGGCTGTGTACGTTGTCAAGATCTCCCTCTATTAATTGTAGCACTTTAAAATAGCGTTTACATTTGGCTACATTGGCAGTTGTGCGGAATGACCCCCAGTATTCCTCAGTGCTAACAGTGACCTCTCACACAGAACATTTCACCCATCTTTACTTTTGTCCCACCCTTCCTTCTACATTTTCATTAACTTTGTCAGTAAAGAAAAGGGTATTTTAATTTGGCTATATACAGGTCCTTGTATTTATAATCTAAAAAAAAAAAGAATTTAACCCAATTCTTCAGGGCCTTCCAAAGCATCTGATTAAGCTGGCTCACTGGTCTGATCCAGCATGGATTTTCTGGGCTTCTTAATTTGCAAATTTTGCAAATTTCTAACAGAAACATCTTTTCAAGTTTCTTGCATCTCTCTCCCACCCTTTTCACATTTCTGCATACTCCAGCAAAGTCAGCCATGTGGGTCCAGTTGTGTGCAAATTGTTAAAAGCAAGCACATGGCCAGATCCAAAAATTGCAAAGAATAGCACAATGATCATGGGAGGGGGGATTTCATCAGTTTTGTAAAGAGGGCACAGACAACAAAGAACAATAGGTTCCGAGATCAAGAAGATTTCAGCACAAATTTGGATACTAAACTGTCACTCTGAGTTGACAGACCCCCCCCCCCAGTGGAGTCAGGGGTCCCCTGATGCCAGGCCCTGCTCCTTGTTGCCAGTCAGCTGGCCAGCAGGGGACTTACCAGGAGACAGAGAGAGAGGTCCACGCTATGCAACCATAAACAAGGTGATGTCAATTCTGGCCTGCATAATAAGTGACATCTTCACATCAGTGTCCTCATGGTGATATTCTGGTGTTTGGACAAAAGCTCTGTGGTAAAAGTAATTTTACCATGGAGTTTTTCCAGATACCAGCATGCCCTCATGATGTGGTGATGTCTATTCTGGTACCTGTTGGAAGTGACATAGTCTTGTTGCCATAAACATTGCCTGGATCTCCCTCCTGCTCCTGGTAAGTCCTCTTCATTCTGATTCTACTCTGCCAGTTTTTACTCATAGTGATTAAAATGTGGAATTTGCTGCCAGAGGATGTGGTAAAGTTCACAAGACTACAACTTTAAAAGGGGTTCATGAAGGATAGGTCTATCAGTAGCTAGTAGTCATGGTGACTGAGATCATCCTCCACACACAGAGGTAGTCATACTCTGAATCCCCGTGCCAGGAGACTACATTGGCCTCTATGTCCTGTTGTTGGACCTATAGAGGAACTGGTTGGCCACTGTGTGAGACAGGATACTGGAATGGCAACCTACCTCTCCATGGCCTGCCTGGCCTGGCCTTTATAAGATGTGGGCTTTGATGGGAAGGTAGGGACAGTGGTGACCTGTTGTATGGGGGTGGGGTTAGGAGGGCCAGTGCCCCTTCAAAGCAGCTGTTTTCTCCAAGTGATGCCTTCCTTCCCTCCTCCCTTCCCTCCCTCTCTTTCTTACTCTCTTTCTCTCTCTCTTTCGTCCTGTCTTTCTCTAATCTTCCTCATGGTTCTTGGGCCCCCACCTGGAAGTTGGCAACCTAGCTGGCTGCATATGGAGGAAGAGTCAGGAATCAAACCTAGCTCTTGAGATTAGACTCTGCTACTCTTTAACCCCTTCACCACACTGGATCTCAAGATCGAGCGAGGAGTGTGGAGGAGGAAGGCCAGAACCCAGGAAGGTCACAGTGCAGGTGTATGCATTAGTGCCCTGGGTGTATTCATAGAATCATAGAACCATAGAGTTGGAAGGGGCCATGCAGGCCATCTAGTCCAATCCCCTGCTCTACGCAGGATCTGCCCAAAGCATCCTAAAGCATCCAAGAAAAGTGTGTATCCAACCTTTGCTTGAAGACTGCCAGTGAGGGGGGGGGGAGCTCACCACCTCCTTAGGCAGCCTATTCGACTGCTGAACTACTCTGACTGTGAAAATTTTTTTCCTGATATCTAGCCTATATCGTTGTACTTGTAGTTTAAACCCATTACTGTGTGTCCTTTCCTCTGCAGCCAACGGAAACAGCATCCTGCCCTCCTCCAAGTGACAACCTTTCAAATACTTAGAGGGCTATCATGTCCCCTCTCAACCTCCTTTTCTCTAGGCTGAACATTCCCAAGTCCCTCAACCTATCTTCATAGGGCTTGGTCCCTTGGCCCCAGATCACCTTTGTCGCTCTCCTCTGTACCCTTTCAATTTTATCTGCGTCCTTCTTGAAGTGAGGCCTCCAGAACTGCACACAGTACTCCAGGTGTGGTCTGACCAGTGCCGTATACAATGGGACTATGACATCTTGTGATTTTGATGTGATGCCCCTGTTGATACAGCCCAAAAGGGTTCTGCAAGTTCTCCGGAAAGTTCTTTGAGCACTCTTGGGTGCATTTCATCTGGGCCCAGGGGATTTGAACTCATCCAGTGCAGCTAAATGCCTCTCGACAACCTCTCTATCCATGTCAACCTGCCACCCAGACACTATCCTTTGGTTACTGCTATCTCTAGATGTGCCTAAACCCTTTGACCTGTAGGGAAAAACAGATGTAAAATAGGTGCTAAGCCTTTCTGCTTTCTCTGCATCTTCCATTAGAGTTTGTCCATCTGCACCTAACAGTGGGCCTATTGCCTCCTTTACTTTACGTTTGCTCCTCACATAACTGAAAAATCTTTTCTTGTGACAATGGGCTTCCCTGGCCAATCTTAGCTCACTCTCAGCTTTGGCCTTTCTGATGATTGATCTACAGTGCCTAGTAACCTGTAGGTACTCTTCTTTAGAGCTCTGTCCTTCCCTCCATTTCCTGAACAGTTTCCTTTTCTTTCTTAGTTCCTCTTGAAGTTCTCTGTTCATCCAAATAGGCTTCTTAGAGCTCCTGCAGTGTTTTCTTCTTTCTGGGATAGTCATTGATTGAGCATGCAATAGCTCTTGTTTGAGTAGCACCCACCCTTCACATGTTCCCTTCCCTTCCAGCATTCTCGTCCATGGTATGCCCTACGAAAATCCAACATCCGCGTCTGGCTACAAGCTTCCTTGCCTCCCCATCTCAAAAGGAATTCTATGAGGACATGGTCACTTCCCCCTAGGGTCCCCACCTCCTTCACCTCATCCACTAACTCTTGCCTGTTGGTCAGTATTAAGTCCAGTATGGCTGAACCTCTTGTGGGTTCATCTACCATTTGATAAATTTATTTATTTATTTATTTATTTTATTTATTTAGATTTATATACCGCCCTCCCCGAAGGCTCAGGGCGGTTTACATTAAAACTAATCAACGATACATGAAACAGTCTTCGTTAAAACATACAGTAATTAATAACAGTGGTTGTAAACATATAACAGAATAATGTAACAGTATAACAATATAATAAAATAATATAACGATGGAACGGTGCAATACCACAACAGGTCCAGAGCGCTCTGGTGGAGTTCTGGGAGGAAGGGGGGAGATGGGGGGAGCGGGGGAGCGGGGGCCCTTCATTCGCTGTTGGTTGTGCCTGGTCTCAACCAAATGCCTGGCGGAGGAGCTCCTTTTTGCAGGCCCTGCGGAACTGTTTAAGCTCCGTCAGGGCCCTGATCTCCTCCGGGAGCTCGTTCCACCAGGTGGGGGCCAGAACAGAGAATGCTCTGGTCCTGGTCGAGACCAGGCGGACTTCTTTAGGGCCAGGGACCATTAGCCGGTTGGTGGCGGTGGAGCACAGAGCTCTTTTAGGGGCATAGGCAGGGAGGCGGTCCCTCAGGTACACTGGGCCCTGACCGTGAATGGCCTTGAAGGTAATTACCAGAACCTTTAGTCTGATCCGGAATTCAACTGGCAACCACTGCAGTTGGTGGAGAATGGGCCGGATGTGGGACCTCCACGGTGTTGCTGTGAGGATCCTGGCCGCTGCGTTTTGGACCAGCTGTAGTTTCCGGGTCAAGGCTAAGGGCAGGCCTGCGTAGAGCGAGTTACAGAAGTCCAGTCTAGAGGTGACCGTCACATGGATCACTGTGGATAGGTGTTCCGGGGCCAGGTAGGGCGCTAGTAGTTTGGCTTGGCGGAGATGGTAAAATGCCAGCCGCGCTACCTTTGTGATCTGGGCTTCCATTGTAAGGGAAGTATCCAGAATCATGCCTAGGTTCCTGACGGAGTGAGCCGTAGAGAGCTGTACTCCATCCAGGGCAGGCAGGCACGCTTCCTCGCATGGGCCCTTCCTACCCAGCCACAGGACCTCCGTCTTTGAAGGATTGAGCTTCAGACGACTCTGCTTCAGCCATCTCGTCACTGCTTCCAGGCAGCTGGCTAATGCTTCTGGGGGGGAGTCAGGGCGGCCATCCATCAGGAGGAAGAGCTGGGTGTCATCGGCATATTGATGACAATCCAGCCCAAACCTCCGTACCAGTTGTGCGAGAGGGCGCATAAAGATATTGAATAGGATAGGAGAGAGGACCGCTCCTTGTGGGACTCCACAAGTAAGTTGACGACGGTCTGATGTTTTGTCTCCAATTGCAACCCTCTGTCCACGATCCCGGAGGAAGGAGATCAGCCATTGGAGGGCTGTCTCTCGTATTCCGGCATCGGTGAGGCGGCGAGCTAGAAGCTCATGATCGACTGTGTCGAACACTGCTGAGAGGTCTAGTAATATCAGCAGTGCCGACCCGCCTCGGTCCAACTGGCGACGGAGGTCATCCGTCAGGGCGACTAGCGCTGTCTCTACCCCATGGCCAAGCCGGAAACCTGACTGGGATGGGTCTAGGACCGAAGCTTCTTCCAGGTACTCTGTTAGTTGGTTTGCAACAGCCCTTTCAATCATCTTCCGCAGAAACGCTAAATGCGAGACGGGTCGATAGTTGTTGGGCTCTCGCGGGTCTAAGGATGTTTTTTTCAGCAGTGGGCGTACCACAGCCTCTTTCAGTCCCTCCGGGAATTCTCCCGTTGTGAGAGATAGATTGATTATCTCCCGGAGGGGGCCCTTTATCCTTATGTCCGCTGTTCTTAGGAGCCAGGATGGGCAAGGGTCTAGTAGGCATGTGGTTGTCCTCGCTGTTGCTAGTATCCTGTCCACTTCGGTCAGCGTGAGTCGTCTGAAGTTACTCAAGGTATTCTCCAAAGACGGCCAAGGGGCCTCTAGTTCACTTTCTGTATCTAAGGTTGGAGGGAGGTCATGGCGGAGTGTTGAGATTTTATCCGCAAAATGACTCGCGAATGCCTCACAGCTGATATCCAATTTGCTACTGTTTTGTTGCCCTTCAGCCAGGGCAGTAAGAGACCGAACTACCTTAAACAATTGAGCCAGGCGTGAGTCTGCGGATGCGATGGTAGCCGAGTAAAAATTGCATTTCACTGACTTCACCGCCATCTCATAGGCCTTCATCTGCATTCTATAAGATGTTCTCGAGGCTTCGTCACGAGTCTTCCTCCAAACTCGCTCTAGCCGTCTCAGTTCCCGTTTCTTGTTGCAAAGCTCCTCGGTGTACCAAGGGGCCCGCTTGAGATGGGGCCGGAGAGGGCGTCGGGGGGCTATCTCATCAATGGCAGCCAGCAGTCTGTCATGCCAGTCGCTGACCAGGCCATTGAGAGAAGTGCCAGGAGGCATTGGCTCCCGCAGAGCGTTCAGGAATCCAATTGGATCCATAAGTCTCCGCGGGCGAGCTAAAATTTGCTCGGCGCCCAACTGAGGTGGGAGTGGTAGCCATAGCCGAGCCTTCAGGGCATAGTGGTCTGACCATGGCACGGCAGTTGCCGTGACCAGATCCACATTCAGACCTACGCCGAAAATAAGATCCAGGGTATGACCTGCTTGGTGGGTGGGGCCAACAACAAACTGCGAGAGCCCTAGTGTCGCCATGATTGACACTAGGTCCTGCCCAGTTTTAGAGGACGGCAGCTCAGCATGGACGTTAAAGTCCTCCAGGACTAATAGACTGGGAAACTGTAGCGTCCAGGCCGCCACCGCCTCTAGCAGGGCAGGCAGGGCATCTGGCGGTGCATTGGGTGCGCGGTACACTAACCAGATGGCCACGCTCTCGGTTGATCCCCATCCGAGGCCAACACATTCAATGCCTGGTATTGATGGCGCAGGAAGGGCCCTGAAGGAGAAAGCCTCTCGGGTCAGGATTGCCACCCCTCCCCGCTGTCCGAGACTGGTGGAGGACAGAGAACCCGGCAGGGGCTAGGTCTTTGAGGGCGACTGTTTCACCTTTCCTGGTCCAGGTTTCTGTCACGAACGCCAGGTCCACTCTTTGCTCTGCAAAATAGTTTTGCAGGGTAGAGGTTTTGTTGTTTATTGACCTGGCATTGCACAGCACCAGTGTCAGAGGCGGGTTATTCACCTTTGCCTCCACCCTAGTGTCGCGAGGGATGGGGCGGAGTCTGGAGGGGGCCCGTTTATGGTTGATTTCCGGGCCCCTTGGTCGCCGCCATCCGCTGTCTCTGCCTCTGCCCCTTATTGTTGGGATCCCTGACCCTTTCAGGGCCCCCGCTTTCTCTCCTTCCTCCGTTCTTTCAAATATGATGGGCTCCATGGACGCTGTTGGTTTTAGTTCTTGGTTTTGCGGTTTAGCTAGGGTTGTTGCCCACCCTGGTTCTGTGCTTATTGCTGGTTTCTAATGTAGGTGTAGGGTTTTGTGTATCTGTGGAAGGTTTGTCCCGATCGCTATTTATAGCCTATTTATAAATAAAATAGGCAGGTCAGAAACTTGGCAGGTCAGAAACTTGCATGACTGAGGACGCTTCGCAGAGTTTGTTTCCCAGCACACGTCTGGGAAATTGAAGTCACCCATGATGACAAGGTCCTGCCGCTTGGATATTTTCTCAAGCTGCTCACAAATTGCAGCATCCACATCCTCTCATTGGTCAGGCAGTCGGTAGCAGACACCAACCATCAAACTGTTTGTTTTCCCCTCGCTTATTTTCACCCAGATGCTTTCCACTGTAGATATATTCTCCTTCACTAGAATTTCCTGACAGGTAAGCCCTTTCCTCACATACAGTGCCACTCCTCCACCTCTTCGATCTATTCTGTTTTTTCTGAACAGTTCATATCCATCCACTATTACATTCCAGTCCTGAGAATCATTCCACCAAATTTCTGTGATGCCTACTAGATCATACCTTTCCATCAGCATGAGAAGTTCCAGCTCTTCCTTCTTATTGGCCATGCTTCAGGCGTTAGTATAAAGGCATTTGAATCCTTTTACTTTTGGTTCCCTATGAGCTGGCCTTGCTGGTTGGGCTGCCCCCGATCGGTCTCCTTCCTTACACTCCCTATGTTGATCGTCTCCTTCCCCTGGTGGCTTCAGCTTAAAGCTCTCCTGATGATTCTCCCCAGGTTCCTGCCAAACACATTCTTCCCCAGCTTCGATAAGTGCAGTCTATCAGGTGCTAGTAGGCCTTCCTCAAGAAAGCCTATCCCATGGTCCCAGAAACCAAATCTCTCCTGCCGGCACCAACTACGTAGCCACTGATTTACCTACATTATCTTCCTCTCCCGATGCATTCCTCTTCCCTTGACAGGCAAGATTGAAGAGAATACCACTTGTGCCCCCATTTGTTTGAGCTTCCTCCCCAGATCTTGATAGTCTTTTTAAATAGGAGCGATGGTATTATGTGATAATAATAAAACTGGCAACATATTGAAACCTGCCGTACAGTCTGATCATGACAAACAGGGCATGTGTCACTGCTATAATCACATGATGTGTTTCAACTCTTAATTTTCCTTGTGTGGGTTAAATACATCAAATCATATCTGGCTCATGGCAACCTTATGAATTAATGACCTCCCAAACGCCCTGTCATTAGCAGCCTTGCTCAAGTCTGAGGGCCATGGTTTCCTTGACTGTCAATCCATCTCATATTAAGTCTTCCTTTCCTACTGCCTTCTACCGTTCCTATCTTTATTGTCTTTTCCAGTGAGTTGTCTTTTCATGATATGACCCTCAGTTTAGTCATTTTAGCTTACAAGGAGAGTTCAGGCTTGATTTGATCTTGAGCCCACTTATTTGCCTATTTGGCAGTCCAGAGTATCTGTAAAACTAATTCTTTAGCTGCTTGAATACATTGGAACAATTCCAAGCAAATGACCAGAATACTTGGTAATCTTCTTTAGCAAGACAACTTCTCCCCCAGAAAATTCACTGCTGATTACATGAAGCTTCCTTATACTGAATCAGGCCATTGGTCCATGAAGGTCAATATTGCCTACTCAGGTTGGCAGTGAAACACCAGGATTTACACACAGGTCTTTCACATTACTTTCTACCTTACCCTTTTAACTAGAGATGCCGGGGATTGAACCAGGGATTTTCTGCATATGAATGGTAGACCAAGTCACAGCCCCTCCCGTCATCTACATTCTCAAAAAAGGAAGCAGTTGTATCCAATCTTTCTGTGAACAGAGCAAATTCACTGAAGGATATTTACTGACTTCTTCTTTGCACTGTAACCCCCTTCCCCTCAAAAGGCCACTCCTGTGGGTTGGGGGATCGCCAGAAACATCATGGCATGTTGCACATGTACTTTCGCAAGGAGGAGGAATTGTCTCTGTGTCATTCCAATTTTAGTATATGTGCCACTGAAAGGAGCACAAGAAGGAATTGTCAAAAATGCCTCCCCCACATTCCTAGATGTCAGAGCAAGTTCTGTGGAAAAAAGCAAAAGCTCACTGAAGGAGTTCTGAGAACCATTTCTGCCAATTCCACCCTCTGTTTCAAGTCTCCTTATAAGTACACCACACCCCATTTTGTTCACAATAGTCCCCTAGCATGGAAGAGAGGGGTTCTTAGGGAGGTACAGAGGGCTGCACAACGAAAGGGAAAGTAACAAAATTTCTTCTTGTTAATTCATTCTGTTCATAGGAGGATTGGATCCATCATCCTCTTCAAATTGAGCACCAAAATTTGTTTCCCTGCAACATCAAAAAGATCTTTTAAGATATTTATAATATCTTGGATATGATGGCTGGTTGATTTCCCCCTCCCCCTCCCCCCAAAATATATGTGCTAATAAATGTATTCTATACTGTATGTACAACCTGATTTGTCCTCACCTTTCTCCATAGCCCTGACCTGGCTAGCCCAGGCATGCCCAATCCCATCAGATCCCTGAAGTTAAGCAGGGTTGGCCCTTGGAAGGTGACCTTCAAGGAATACCAGGGTCATGACAAAAAGGCAGGCAATGGCAACTCACCACCATACATGCCTTGCCTAGCTGCTAGACAATCCTTGCATCTCCTGGCTACACCACACATGCCATACAATGAATGAATGAATGAATGAATGAATGAATGAATGAATGAATGAATGAATGACCTTTCTCCATGTGGTTGTGCACATGCATATATGATTATGTGGGAAAGTTCAGCTGTATGAATCAGCCATAAGTTTTTCAACCCCCATCATCAACGCAGCCTGTAGGTTACAATGGTTTAAAGAAGGATTCTGTGGTAAGATCATCAGCATAAAAAGGCACTTGAATTGCTGAGTCATTAAGTTGCACTTATGACTTTTACAAAAGAATAGGTTAATCATTGAAGGGCTGGATAAAAAGGCAGTGTGTTGATTTTACTCCCTTTTTCTAGAGTGAAGATCTCAGTCCCTTGTTTATTTCCATCCCATCTCACTGATGGATTGACACAAGGATGAAATGGTATATCTCTTTCATTTGCCTTGTAGCAAATCATGACTCAGTCCAGGATTTTAAATGCAAATTAATATTTCTTTTCTGAAGTCACTAAAGCAAGAAAATATTTTCTCCCTGTTTTTTACATGTTTGTTAATGAGCATCTGTAGTGCAACATATGTGGGTGGTTTTGTGTTCCAAGAAACAAAGTTTCTTGCACTATATTGTGCTTTTCAGGTATGTAATCCTTCTTGTGTGTAGAGAAGGAAAGAGATGGCCCAGAACTGGATTTCCAGTCCAAATAAAATGCTTACAATTGGAGAAATTGTACCTGAGAGAAGTGTACCTGAGAGACCGTCTCTCCACCTATACCCCAAAAGAGCATTACACTCCGCCACTGCCAACTGGCTGCGGATCCCTGGACTCAGAGAAGCGCATCGGACCTCAACAAGGGCAAGAGCCTTCTCAGTCCTGGCCCCCACCTGATGGAACGAGCTCCCTGAGGAAATCAGAGCCATGCCTGAACTCCCACAGTTCCGCAGGGCCTGCAAAAGGGAACTCCTCCACCAGGCATTTGCCTGAGACCGACCACAGGTTCCCCCCACTTCTGACATCCCCTCCATGGCCTGAAGCAGCCTGACCTCTCTAGGGAGTTTAGCTTGTATGTTGTTATTATTGGGATCACTGAAGTTGTTGTTTAGAACCTCTGTTGGGTTGTTATTGTTGTATATTGACTATGTTGTATGTTGTATGTTCCATGTATCCCCCTATAATGTTGTATGTTAACCACACTGAGCCATATGGAAGGGCAATATAGAAATCAAATCAAATAAATAATTAAAAAATAAAAATTAGATTTCATCGTGCTAGACTTTCCTGAGTGGCCCCTGTTCGTTACTGTCCCCCCTCCTCAGAATGTTATGATGGTATGGAATAATGAAGTGTTTTTAACCAAATAAATTCATTCACACAAAAGCTCTGGGTAGACAATCCACTGACTCACTGGATGAGGAGGAAAGGGGAGTGAAAAGGAGTGTGCTGGCCCCTCCCCTGCCTCCACATAATCCCAAATCATCACATGCATAGTGTGATGTGAATGCCTGGAAGATGTGCCCATGCCTATGAGGGAATGCAGGTATTGCCTCCGTGCATTTGTACTATGCAGATGACCCAGTGATTTTGTGGAGTCAAGGCCAGGGCCAGTGTTCTCCCTCCCTGTTTGAAATGCCAAAATCCACTCACAAACAATTGCTACGATGCATTGAAAGTCAACTGAAAGTGCATTATTCAGTGTGCATGGAAGAGCCCTAAGAATTTCCCCATTCTCTGTGGTAAAGTGACTGTAGGAAGTAAAGAAACTATAATGCTACCATTACATTTTCCAGCCCTCCACAAGGACCTAACATTACTTCAGGGATGATGTTCTAGGAATTCCTACAATCCATGTGGCCTTTACCATGGTGTTTGGGAAATTCCTAGTCACCATTCGTGCTACCCTGCCCCTTGTTTTCCCTCACTCTGCAAACTGTTAACGGCAAGGGATTGGGACTGAGGGTGAGTGTCTGCCTGCCAGTGAGCTCTCTCTACTCTGCATTCTCTGTCATCCCCCAAAACTGCCCTGAAATCTCCAGGAATTTCCTGAACTAGCAACTCATTTTCCCTCTGTCAAACATGACTGAAAGATAGATTGGAAGGTCTGCCTTCTAATTATGGAACAATGACCTTTATACTTTCTTTTGAAGCTTCGCTAATTTTTTCAACTTTTTCTAATGAGACAAGCTCCCTGAATTCAAAGCATAGTGCCTCCTGAATAAACAGAAGCTGGGAGGTGACTGAGGGCTTTAGCCAGAAATTTTTAGCTAGAGGGGTAAATGTTTTGGTGAGGGGGCAGTAGAGCAAAATGGACAGCAGCCCATTATGTGTCTGTACAGAACTACCATGCTTAAACTTCTACTCTCCTCCAGTATTTATTCATCAAGTTAAAAACCCAAGGCTTTTAACATAGCCTCAGTAAAATCAGTACATATACATATACAAATGCCTCCCCTGACCAGATGTGTTTCAGCGTAACTATTCTTAGGCAACAAATAAAACCAGCATACGTAAAATATACATTAAATAGAATAATTATTATAGCCAGTGGGCTTCTTTACATAAAAAAATATATATTCATGACACTATGGAACTATAGTCAGTTCTGTGGACCAGAAGGCCAGATAAAAGTATTTGAGTCCTCTAATATTTCAAAAACAGGCCTTGGACAAGGCAAGCACTTTCAGGGTCCAGTAAGAGTCTTGTAATCAGGAACCAACCTCCATCAAGAGTATGCTGCAGGTATTGACTCTTGCTAAATAACCCAATGTGCAAGCCACAGTTATGCATCTTTAAAAAATGGTTCACAGACTGAATATGGAAGGGAAAATCGGTGGAAATTACCCCCTACCACATACACACCTAAACACTTTTCTACTATTCTTATACGGCTAAACAGAAGTATACGACAAATGGACTAGCAAGCCACTGTGCATAAAAGAATGCAAATCACTACCAAGTAATTTCGGTGTTTCCTGATTTAAAAGAAAACCCATTTTTGTCTCTTTGTCTTCAGAACACTAAGTACGCCAAACTAACATTCTGATGCCATAGAGCAGAATGGGAACTCTGTTATTGGCAGCCAACAGTATCGATTAAGCTCTGGAGGACTCCTATTGGAGTTTCCAAGGCTGGAGAATTACACATACATCCCATTGCCTTGGAGTTTTGTAAACTATTTGACTGAGCGAAGACAGTCAGCTGGAAATGTAACCATTCATGAACTACCATGAACAGCACTAAAAGTTCATGAAATGTTTGTGCTGGGTGCCCTTCCATGAATATCACTTCACAAACCATAAACTGGCCAAAATTTATGATGAAATTTACATTGAGAGCTGGTTTGTGCCTATCCCTAATTACATTTTTTTCATGACAAAAGTCATAAATAGCAAGGCAACATACACTAAAATGGAAATCTAGCAACACCCAGATGGAGGAGCTAAAAGGCTGAAACTAAACATGCTCAACCAACCTAAGGCATCTTAGACCAGGGGTAGTCAACCTGTGGTCCTCCAGATATTCATGGACTACATTTCTCATAAGCCCCTGCCAGCAAATGCTGGCAGGGGCTCATGGGAATTGTAGTCCATGGACATCTGGAGGACCACAGGTTGACTACCCCTGTCTTAGACAATAACCATTTGGTTTCTGCAAGCTAGAAAAATGAAAGCTGACATTTCCTCCATCCTATCAAGAATGTGACATGCATGGAAGTACCCATAGACACTGAAGGAAAGTGTTGCATTGCAAGAAACCTGAGTAAAAATCAGCATTTCTGGTGATAACTCTGGGAGCACTCAATCTGATTGTACCTCTTGGCAACATCCTGAACAGTCTTATTATTAGAAGCTTTTATAAGGATGTAATTCATGCATGAGTATTGCAGTCTCTGGAAAAGATCATTTCTCACCCTCCTACTCATCGGTAGAGAGATTGGAAAAGGATCTATATAAAATAAGAGTAATGTTTTAAAGTGCATGGTGTTTTTATATAATGCAGTTTTGTTTTCATGACACTCTTCCAGAGTTTTAACTGCTTTGATTTCCAGTCACGCCATGTGTCACGGTAAGCTGTGTTCAGGTTTGCATTAATGCAATTTTCTGTGTGTGGTTTCAATTGGAGAGCCTTCTTACGTTTTTCTTTAGTGTTCAAAAGTCTTTAATCAAAACACTTTCTTTGTCTCCCCCCCCCCCTTTTCTCTTTGAGTTCCAAACTTGTTTTCCTGGTTTGGGTTTAGGAAATGCTCTACTAAGAATATTCAATCAAATCAATCAAATGCCTTTATTGACAGAATCATCATCTGTTCCCTCTTAATAAAACAGCAAGGGGTGTTGGGGTGGGCTGTGTCCGTGATCAAAAGTCCCGGATTGGCCCCTTGGCCCCAGACTGACAAGCGGAGGGGCCAATCAAAAGGTACGAAGCGCCTTCCAATTGGGCCCTCACCAGGACAGACCAGAGTTCCAGGGCAATCTGGAGACATGGCTGTCAGTCTGCTCCTGACCACCACAGGGAGAGGAGGTCAGCAGGGCTGCCAAGAGGAATGAGAACAGAGGCTGTGCCAGCCCTTTTCGCCCCAAGGCTGTCCTAACTGTCAAGTCCAACTGTAAATTGCCTCAGAACCCTGACAGAGCTGTCAGGAAGCTGGAGAGTGCACTCCTTCCCCCTCCCTTCAGGCTTTCTGCAAAGCCTCTGACAGGCCCTGACTGAGGGGAGGGAGGCCTTTCCAAGAGCAATGCAGGGGAGCCTGAGGGCCTTCCTTTTGAGGGTGGGGGGACTATAGTGAACAGGTAAATGGTTGGAGACAATGGGAACTGCCTTGACTTTTTCCAGCCTTGGCCTGGCAAATTAAAAAAACCAGTATAAAAAAACCTTACTAAGGTCAAGACCGCTGTACACAGAGAGTCTTCCTCTTAGGGTTGCCAGCTTCTCTGTGAGGCTCTCTACCCCACCTCCCTCATCAGGAGTCTGCTATGGGGAGAGGAAGGGAAGACGATTAGAAAATGCTTTGAGACACCTAAGGCCTGCTGGGTCATTGCGGCCCATTCCCAGTTCTCTCAGACCTCTCACAGCCCCACATACCTCACAGGTTGACTATTGTGAGGAGATGAACGGAAAAGGTGTTTGTAAACCGCTTTGAGACTTCTTTGGGTAGTAAACAACAGGGTACAAAAATCCGTTCTTCTTCTAAGGAGCAACCATGAAAGAAGCATGTGGGCACATAACATTTTTTCAACAGTGAAAAAATGGAAAAGAAGGAACAGGGTGGACACCTGTGTACTTTGACTACCCCATGTGTATTAGGGCAGAGGGGCATTTCGGTGTCTGTGGCCTAATTCACACAAGAAGGGAAATGATGCAGAACTGGGGGGAATTGATTGCCATGTAATCTTCTCCTAAGAAGAGTCTCCAGTCTGATTTTCCCTTCACATATCTGAAGACATGGCTCTGGAAAGCTCATCTGTAACCACTATACCACAATTCCCAAAGGTCAGTCCTCTCCCACACTCAACGAACATTCCACACCACAGGTTCTTGACACCCATATCTCCACACCCATGCCCTCATTTGCCACCATGCCACCACAACCTCCCACACAACACACACATTCAACCCCATGCCCTTACAGACTGGACAATTCCTCCCCTTCCTCTTCCCATTGCCAAGCTCTAGCGCCCGTTGTATTCTTGGATACAACAGGCTTTGCCCCTAGTATAATAATAATAAAACATTTATACAAAAGACAAGGTGGTTCAGATCCCAGGTCACTTGGAGAAAATTCCATGAAGGAATTTTGCAATGCCTTTAGTTATTTGAGGACTATGATCCGATAAGAGAAAGTGCACTATTGTTGAAGGACTGTGAGTCTTGCTTGCCCCCACAAGACAAAATATGTACCGTTCTCTGAGATGGTTATTGTCATAGCCCCGTCTCCAGAGGGTGCCTCTGCACCATGGCCTGAGCTCATTCTGCCAGCTCCCTCGGAGGAAGAAGCGGAGGAGCTGGAGCAAAGCAGCAGGGTGCTGCTTAGAGAGGCAAGTCCCGATAGGGAGCCACAACCAGGTCCCAGCCAGACAAGCACCATGCCTTCTGCACCAGCATTACCTCAGCCTGCAGCAACACCCCTGAACAGCCCACACTCATCTCCAGAGCGCAGGAAGGGATGCAGGAGGACAACGTTGGCAACACGCAGGCAAAGTGCTCAGCTTAGACTACAGTAACAGGCTAGGTTGGGCTCAGGTGGGGCTCATTCATCGGAGGAAGGCTGAGTGCCAGGTGCAGCCACTTGGTGTGATAGTTCAGCTTGTTCTTAAGCACTGCCAAGGTGCTTCCCAGTGTGGCTGCAACTTTGTGCATATGTCCACCCATTGCCTTGACTGGTTTCCTGCTCCCCAACCTTCGGCAAAGCTCTGCTTGACTGATTCCCGGCTTGACCCTGCTTCACCCGACTAGACTACGCTTTGATTGATTGCTCCACAGATTCCCGGCTTGACCTTGGTAAAGATAAACAACAACTCTTTCGGTTCTCCACTAGCAATTCCTGATAAGACCCGGACTGGACTTTTGATTACTCTCTGGTATGCACTTTGAACTTGCTTGACTCGGTAATCGTGCTTGCCCTTGCACTAACCCTGCGTGTGCCAGGCTAGGGCAGCACACTTATGTTGCTCACAAAAGAGGAGAACGTGTTCCACTGACTCAGGTTTCTTTGTAGGACATGGTCAGAGTCTGTCGGTATATTGGATTCCAAAGATTTCTATGACTCCAACCTGCCACCTAATGGGAATGAAGAATCGTTAACATCCGGGTCTCCCCATTTGACTCCTGTCAAAGAAAATGAAATCAGAGAACTCATTTCCAAACTCCGACATGGCAAGGTGCCTGGCCTTGATGGTCTTCCACCAGAAATATTTCAAAAATTTGCCAACTACTGGGCCCCTCTCTTTGCTTCTCTTTTTACCAAAATAAATCCCAGTGGTTCCATTCCTGCCTCCTGGAAAGAAGTGGTAGTTGTCCCGATTTTCAAAAAAGGTGACCCAAACCTCCCAGCCAACTACAGACCTATCAGCCTCCGTTCTGTCCCTGGAAAAATCTATGCCAAACTAGTGGAGTGGTCAGCTACCAAGGTGGGGCCAGAACAGATTGGCTTTATGATGAGAAAGTCCACTCTCGATCATGCCCTGATCCTCTACCATCTAGCGGCAAAATACACTCGTACCAAACAGGGCAAGCTCTATACCGCCTTTCTCGGTCTGCAAGCCACTTTCGACTCCATCCCCAGAACTTGATTATGGAAAAAACTATCTGATATGAAAATGGACTCTAGGGTCCATTCTGCACAGGTTTAATGTAGCAGGAGTGTGGCAAATTGTAATCGCTACTAATATGCAGTTATGCACAACGTTGTACACAATCTGCCACACTCCTGAAACCGATCAGCAAAAAGCGTTTCATTGTAGTGCTTCCAGGGAAATCCCAAAAAGTGGATTCACCCTCTGGAAAGCGCTATACTCTTGCAAACAATCTGAAGCAGTTTTGAAAAAGTTCTGTGCGTTACCATTGTTGCAGTTTCAGCAAAGTCCCTCCCCCTGGCTCTCTCCTCTGAACTTCCTGTGAAGCGATCGCCATTTTTTTTTCTCGGAGCGAGTGGAGAGCAACGAACTGGCGAGCTTTCATTCACCCAGCGAAGCTTCTTCGCCTGCAGTCCTTTCACAGAGCTGCTTTAAAGCTTGCCGCAAGTCACCAAGCACAACACAGCCCCGTTTGCAAGTTCCCTTTATTTTCGGCCGAAAATTGCTCCCGTGCACGGGGGGGGGGAATTTTTTTTTCACTCGGGGAAGCGTGGCAATGATGAATCGGCAGCTCACAGGCCAGCTGCCAGCTAGATGGGTCTCTACGTTAGGAGGAAGCAAGGGACCTAGGAATCAAGGCTTATTCGTTGCAATGTGTGTTTTTATTTTTTTAAAAAACCTGTTCTTAAAGGGAACGGGGCTTTTCGGGAGCATGGTAACAACCGCCCATTGGCTGCTCGCTTGATTGATGGCCAGGGGCGGGAAATAGCACGGCAAAAATCGCTTCCTTTCTAGCGATTTTGGCCGAGACCTGAAACCTGTGAGAAACGATTGAAACACAACTGGATTCCACTACAAAGGCAGGTATGCGTTACGCCGAATCCCACTATTTTAAATTCCGTTTTTTCTTTCCGAAAGCAATTTGCCACATTAAACCTGGTGCGGAATGGGCCTAGGATTTTGTATCTTATTCGTAACCTTCACACAAATACTGGCTGCCGAATCCACGATCCTTGAGATGGGAAACTTTCTGACAGAATATCTGCCAATAAAGGTGTTAAACAGGGCTGTGTTTTAGCCCCACATCTATTCAACCTATATGTATCTGACCTGGCCGAAAATTTCACAGGAATCTGTTGCCACGCTCCAATGCTGGGAAGCTCTCCAGTCCCCCTCCTCTTGTACACAGATGACGCGGTTCTCCTCTCTTGTACCAAGGTTGGCCTAAAAACCCTTCTCGAAGTCTTCTCAAACTACTGCAATCAAAATCAACTCCGGATCAACTTCACCAAATCGAAAATACTTGTATTTTCCAAATCCAGGAAGCTCCCCAAGTAAAAAATAAATGAACATTCCATCGAGCAAGTGCACCACTTCAAATATTTATGAGTCCATTTTCACCACACTCTGAAATGGGCCTTACATTGGAACCAAATATCAACCTGCACAAATTTCAAGGCAAATGCAATAGCGAGATTCTATTTTACTAAGGGAGGTCAAAACCTCCCTGCTGCTATTAAGATCTTTCAAACCATGCTGATTTCAAAACTCTTCTATGGCATACCAGTATTTATTTATGGACCTCCCTGCAGAAGTAGAGAGGCTGCAATCCGCCTTCCTTCGCCATTTATTGGGCCTCCCCAAATGCATCTCTGCCCTCACAATATACTTGGAGGCCGGCATTACCCAACTGGCCACTCTAGCCTGGCTCCGTATCTTTAAATACTGGTTCCGCCTGAACTTTAGATCCAAAGCTGGGAATCTCATCTACCTTATGCTGTCTGATAAGTACTAAGAATATTCTAGATGGCTGCCTAAGAGCCTATTATTGGTCAAGCTTCAGAGGGTGATGGGAGGTCCTCTTGTATTCTCCTTGAAATAATGCCTGTGTATCTGAGCCTATTTTAGTAGGATTTGAAGACTGCCACAATCAAATCCATGGAAAGAAGACTGCTACAGTGATGTCAAGAAAACAAAGATCATGGCATCCGGCCCCCTCAATTCCTGGCAAATAGATGGGGAAGAAATGGAGGTAGTGAAAGATTTTATTTTCCTGGGCTCCAAGATCACTGCAGATAGCGATTGCAGCAAAGAAATTAAAAGATGCTTGCTCCTGGGGGGGAAAGCTATGGCAAATTTAGACAGCATCCTAAAAAGCAAAGACATCACCCTAGCAACAAAAGTGCATCTAGTCAAGGCTATGGTATTCCCAGTTGCAATGTATGGCTGTGAAAGTTGGACCATAAGGAAAGCTGAGCATCAAGGATTGAAGCTTTTGAACTCTGTTGCTGGAGAAGACTCTTGCGAGTCCCTTGGACTGCAAGGTGAACAAACTGGTCAGTCCTAGAGGAGATCAGCCCTGCCTGCTCCTTAGAAGGCCAGATCCTGAAGATGAAACTCAAATACTTTGGCCACCTCATGAGAAGGAAGGACTCCCTGGAGAAGAGCCTAATGCTGGGAGCGGTTGAGGGCGAAAGAAGAAGGGGACGACAGAGAATGAGGTGGCTGGATGGAGTCTCTGAAGCAGTAGGTGCTGACTGAAGCAGTCAGCAGAGCTTAGATGGACTCCAGGGAATGGTAGAGGACAGGAAGGCATGGAGGATTATTGTCCATGGGGTCACGATGGGTCAGAAACGACTTCGCAACTAACAACAACAACAACAGTGATGTTTTATATTTTTACACGTTTATACTGAGGACAATTCAGCACAGGGGGAAAAAGCCTTTTACCAGCACAATGGTGTAGCGCAAATTAAAAACATGCCTCCCGAAATTCCTCACCTGCTGGCTCCTCTGCTGCTGTCTTGCGCTTCCTGACATTTTGCTCATCTCCTTGAAATGGCGGACAAGAGGAACGAGCTAGACACGTTCCTCTCTTCTGCCTGTCAGTCAAGACAGACGGCTAGTCACCTTCCTCACTCTTTTAAATGGACCGCGATGCATTTCTGCAATCTCCCTTTCTTGCCTGTTCTTTCTAGCAAAGGAACTTCAAGAACAGGCTAGAAAGGGAGATTGCAGAAATGCAAGTTATTACAACACTCAAAACTATGACATACTATTCATGCTAACCTTGTTCAACTTTTGTATCCATATTCCTCACAATTTATTTTATTTGTGATAATGTGACTGTAAGGTAATGGTAATGGAATGGAATTTTAAGTTTAACTCCCTGTTCTTGGGATGAGATAATTGCCAGCAATTCCCTTACAGGAATGTTTCACACTTGTATGGTGACAGATGGGGCAAACAGCAAATGATGGGGTGGGAGCTTTTGATCACTGACAGAGTTTTATTTCTCCTATGTTTTTGTGAACTACAACTGAATTCCAGGGGATTGATTGGCTGTTTTGGTAAAGAATTATCATATGGTTGTATTTAGATGTGTGACACAGTTTACTAATTTAACAGAATTAATTTTTTGCTATATATTCTCAGTGTCAGTCTGAGGAAGAATGCTTGCCCTCAAAAGCTCACACCTTGAATAAATCTTTGTTGGTCTTATTTAAGGTGCTACTGGACTCTGATTTTATTGTGCTACTTCAGACCAACACAGCTAACCATTTGAATCTATCTTTATGGATTTATGCTGCAAGGCATTAGCAAATTATTTTGTGGACAAAATCTTGTCACTCTGCTGGGACCTACCTGCCACAATTGATACAGAATGTGAACTGGAGGCTCCTTGGCCATCGCGGGGGATAGTGTTTGATGGCTTCAGATGGCTCTCATTAACCAAAGTGGACAGAGTGCTGGGTTCAGTGAGGGCGACCACTTGCCCCCTAGATCCCTGTCTGTCTTGGTTGCTCACATTGGGTGACCAATGGATAGGAGGCCCCTTAAGGGAGACTGTTAATCCCTCCCTGATGTCGGGTGAGTTCTCTGAGGGGCTCAAGGAGGCAGTCTTTTCTTCTGAAAAAAACATTGCTGGATCCGCAGGACCCCGCTAACTACCACCCAGTTTTGCATCTTGCCTTCTTGGGAAAGCTGGTTGGGCAGGCCGCAGCGGATCAGCTCCTACCATTTTTTGTGGAAATGTCAGCCCTAGATCCATACCAGTCTGGCTTCCATCCTGGCCCCGGGATGGAGACCGCGCTGGTTGCCCTGACAGATGATATCCAATGCCAGCTGGACTGGGGCAGGTTGGCCATCCTCATGCTTTTACATCTGTCAGCTGCATTTGATGTGGTTGACTGCGAGCTATTGGCCCACTGCCAGGACCGGAATTAGGGGGACTGCACTGAAATGGCTATTCTCCTTTATCCAGAACTGGACATAGAGTGTGGCTGTGGGGCAGGAGCTATCTGACCCCTTGGTGTTCCATTGTGGAGTGCCTCAGGGGATGATACACTTTTCAACATCTACATGCGCCCTCTAACCCAGCTGGTTTGGGGCTTTGGGCTGGGTTGTCACCAATATGCAGATGACACCCAGCTCTATCTCCTGATGGATGGATGGACTCCAGGACTCACCAGGAATATAGGAGCAATCTTTGATGCCTCCCTTTCAATGGAGGCTCAGATCATGAAAGTAGCCCAAACAGCATTTTTCCATTGGCTACTAGTGCCCTACCTGCCTTTGGAACACTTGGCCACTGTGATCCATGCAATGGTCACTTCCAGGTTAGACTTCTGTAACTCACTCTATGCGAGCCTACCCCTGTCTTTGAGCTGGAAATTGCAGCTGGTACAAAATGCAGCTGCGAGGGTCCTCACTAGAATATCTTGGGAGGCCCACATTCAGCCAATGCTGTGGCAGCTGCATTGGTTACAAGTCTGCTTCTGGATCAAGTTCAAGGTTTTGGTTTTGACCTTCTAGGCTATATGCACTTACCTGAAGGACCGCTTATCTGCTTATGCCCGCTGCAGAACCTTGCGCTCTGTGGGTACGAATTTGCTGATTGTCCTGGGGCCCCGGGATATCTTTCTGGCCTTGACCAGATGGAATGATCTCCTGGAAGAGCTAAGGGCCCCGACAGAGCTTGCTAGGTTCTGCAGGGCCTGCAAGACAGAGCTCTTCCATCAACGTTTGGTTGAGGCCAGGGTGGTGACCAGAATTGACATCTGTGGATCCCCCATGTGCCTCCAGACAGACAGGATTATTGGATCATCATGCTGACCTGGCTGGAACAGATAATGGGTTGGAGAAATCTTCCACCACTTGTCTTTTGGCTTTTTATACTATTGTATATTGAAGGAAGGAAGGAAGGAAGGAAGGAAGGAAGGAAGGAAGGAAGGAAGGAAGGAAGGAAGGAAGGAAGGAAGGAAGGAAGGAAGGAAGGAAGGAAGGAAGGAAGGAAGGAATCACATTACTGCAGGTGTCATACTTTACCTGCATATTCCCCATCTAATTGATAATTTGGCTGCTTCCCTGATTGAGTAAAGGATCCAGTGGAATGAGACTGGGTGTAACAGTATTCCGTAAGCGAGTGAGGTGTCAAAAGTGTCATAGGGTTGTCTTGCCAATATGGTAGACTTCTGGTTTGCCATGTTCCATTACATTGTATCTGAGGGAGTGTGCATGTACATGAAAGCTCATACTGTGAATAAAATTTGGCTGGTCTTAAAGATGCCACTGGACTCTAAATTTGCTCTGCTGCTTCAGACCAATACGGCTACCCACTTGAATCCGTTTTTCACATTGTTCTATGGTAGATATCAATTTGGAATATATTTTGAACAAAAAGACGCCATCTCAAGCATTTGGAACCAGTCTGGATTAATAGCTGACACTAGTCTGTGTAAGAGTGTATGTGTCTTTTAAAAATACCTTTGACATTTTAAAAAGTTATCTGTGTTGTAGCTGCTATACTTCTTAATTTCCTTTAGGCCAGTGGTCCCCAACCCCCGGTCCGGAGACCGGTGCCGGTCCGTGGATCAGTCGGTACTGGGCCTCGGCTTCTCCCCAGCTGTTGCTTCAGGGGCTGCCCTGTCACTCTGTTGTTGGCTCACCTTTGGTGCTCTCCAGCGGTCACCATGGCTGGGGCTCCCCCTCAGTGTGACACTGAGCAGCAGCTGCTGGCAGTGCCCCCCAGTGGGCGGTGGGAAGTTAGGGGCACCGGCGGAAAAGCAAGTGAAGCAGGGGATCAGGCAGCAGCGGCAGAGTCCCTCAGCAAAAGACTACTCCCCCCCCCCCCGGGCCTCAGTAAAATTGTCAAGTGTTGACCGGTCCCCAGTGATAAAAAGGTTGGGGACCACTGCTTTAGGCCATTCTTTATTATTGTAATTCTGCATTTAGGACTTCCCTAATACTCTGCCTTAGATCATTTGTGTTTTAAGTTATCAAGTTAACTCCCCTTCAGTATTGGGAACAGGAATAGGAAGTTTTTAATAAGTAGTTAGGTTTGCCAGGAGAACCCAATATAAGTGTTCTGGCTTCCTGAAAGTCTGGGTGGTGGCAGTTGATGTTTTTTATAGGTTTTGTGGTTGTTTTGGTCAAGGGACACGAGGTTTGTGGGTGGAAACTGCTTTGCATGAGCTTCAGGTTCTCCACACATGAACGCCACTTGTTTTCTGCCTTGGAGGAAAGATGGGATACAGTATGTAATAATCTAGTCTCTATGGAAACTATTTGCTAGATTTTCTGTTTTTAGCATGTATCCAGCTTATCATTTTTATTATCACCTAGCACTGTCATATCAGCGATAGCTGTAAAAAGTGAAGAAAAAATGGCAGCGACTGTATTAAATATGGAGGTGAGGAGAGTAACACTGTGATGATTCTATAGAGAATTTTTATTTTATTTTCCAGAGTTAAAGACAGTGAAATACATGCAATCTACATTATTAATACAGAAAGGGAGGGTTATGCTCTTCATTTGATACACTTAGTTCCCCGTTTTAATCCCCTTTGTATTGTTTCCTTAAATAGTTCAGGTAAGGGCCCCATTGTTCTTGAAAGGCCTCTTCTATTCTTCCGTTAACTAATAGTGTCAGTTTGGCCATCTTGGCAAAATCAGCTAGTTTATTCAGCCAGTCTTCTGTCGAGGGTAGTTCTTGCGTTTTCCATTTCTTGGCCAATTCTAGTCTTGCTGCCGTCGCATAGAAGAAGAAGCTCTGTGTGTGGGTTGGGAGGCACTACGGAAGAGCACTTTAGTTCCCCGTTTCAATCTTAAAAACCCTCTTCTCTTCATTTAAGATTATAGGACTGGCTACAATATTATAGACTTTTACCCAAAGCTTATAGACTTTTTATAGACTTTTTCACGTTTGCACCACATTTAAAAAGAGAAGTCTATTTTGTTACCATCATTTCAGCATTTGTTTACATAGTTTTTAACAATTTTAACAATCGTATACAGTTTATACTTAGCGTGGTCCTAAAGCCCTCCACATTTCCACTAGGGAAAAGGGAAAAGGAAAAAATACAAGCCTGCTTAGTTGTACGGAAGGAAGAGAAACAAATATATGTTTATGGGTTGCTAAGGTTATTAAGTTATATAAGTGTACATTGTTAATACCAAAAATGATAAAATGGAGTCTTCATTAGTTAGTAGAATAAATTCTTCGTTAGTTACTTTTACACCTCCTCAGTTAGGAACCTCCTTTTAGTTATGCTTTAAGTTTAGGCTGAAAGTCACTACAAAGATATATTAGATAATTCGAATTCAGCTATCATAGGAAATCTAAAACCCCACACTTACATGATAGTATAAACCCATTCCATTAGGTGTCTCCTTTTAGTTATGCTTTAATTTTGGCTTGGTAGACACTACAAAATTAGATTTAATAATACAGATTCAGCTTACTTAGAAGATCTTAGACCCCAGATTAACTTCTTAACTAGTTATATTACCTATATAGCTACGGAAAGGAGGGAAAAGAGGAAAAGAATTTCAACCACTGTGTCACATTTCCATTCCCCAAGCTTCTTAAGGGGGTCTCATATCGAGGCTTGTTACGTCTTGTGGCTCCCATTGAATAATGTTCTGTCCAATTGGTCTTTGGCTTGGAAAGTACAGTTGTAGTCTTTCCCTCGGAGTATACATCGATAAATCTTGGAACAGTTGTACCTCCTGGACTCCAATATCAGTACAGATGTTTTTCCAAGAAGCTCCTTTCAGTCGATTGCTTTCACCGCAGATCCATATGTCTTTTAATTGGTTCTTGTGTACTTTTGCTTTGGAGTGGCTGTATATCTTCTTAGGTAGGGTGTCCTTATCTGAGCTGCAAGACTCTGACATCCCCTTTTCCATCTCCATAATTTCAGATTCCTCTTCTGCTGGTAATTTTCCACCTTGTTTAGAGCTATCATCAGCCACTACTGTTGGTTCATCATTCCTGTTGGAAACTTCTTCCTTAATGCCTTTAAACTCCATGAGCATATTTTTAAGCAAGCCATCTGTAAATTCTTTCAGGTCTTGGGTTTGTTTCTTTAGAAGATATGCAAATTCTTTAAGCGTAAACATGTTCCAGGCTTAGAATTTTGTTAGACTTAGTCAATTTTGCATATGTTGTTTCCAAGATATATTTGCAATTTTGCAAATAACCAGTAGAGGTCCTACAGAGTCCTAACGAAAGCAACAGTCTGTTTTGATGTTAAAGCAATGTCTCTGGAACTTAGTTCTCGCGAGATCTTTCCACCCACAGCTCTTATCTCTCTTATGTCCGAAAACCAAAACAGATGCAATAAGAGCTGTTACTTATTAGTTTGAGTTAATTTAAGTCCTTCTTCTACTTAGAAAAGAAAATTAGCCTGCCTCATATTGAGGTGGCTTCAAGCAGAGCCAGAAACGGGGGGAAAAGTAGAGACGGAGAAGCGGAAGAGCACTTGCATCTCTGCGTTGATTAATGACTTAATATCTTGGAATTTGGCAGATGTCCACCCCCTCCGTTCTAAACATTCATTTGCAATGAATCGTAATAGAGGATCAAAGTAGATTCACTTATCTTCCTGTCACTCTAGCTTGCTTGAATTAAAGAAAGCAGCTTTCCACGCCGAGAGTTTATTCCAGGGAAGAGGGTGCCGGGGGAAGCCCCACTCACTGTTTGTAGGCTCGATCTGATGTCTGCCAGATGTTTTCACTCCGGAGTTGTGGTGAGTCGAAGGTCTTGCAGGGAGGTACCCAATTAGCTTTGAAGATTAAAATAAGCTTTGTAGATTGCAGAGTTGAAAAAGAAGGAAAAGGAGGAAAAGATTTTAAAATGGCGGACGGTGCTTGCTGGACCCTGTGCACACTGAGCTTACGTTCCAGTGGGAGATTAATTTCCCTGCGGAACAGAGAGGCCCCAGAGATTCACAAGGAATTCCTGAGAAGATTGTGGGTGGGTTGGCGTACCCAAAACCCGATTCCGTCAATCACAGCAGCGATTGACCCTCAGTGGAACAGGAGCTCGAAGTATTCGAGCTATCCAAGTGCCATGGCTCCGCCTTCTTCGCCACTTGAAGATAACTGTGATGATTCTAAACAGAGGTATACCCTGCTAACTTCATTGATGTCTGTATGCTAAGAGGGGTGTAACTCTGGGTAGAACTGTGCCATGAATGTGTGATGATATAAAACCTGAGAGAGGAAAAAAGCTTCTGAGGCTGTAGGGCAGGGGTAGTCAAAATGCGGCCCTCCAGATGTCCATGGACTACAATTCCCATGAACCCCTGCCAGTGAATGCTAGTGGAATAGAAATTGGACATCTGGAGGGCCGCTGTTTGACTACCCCTGCTGTAGGGTCAAATATGGGAAATAGAAGCAGTGCACTAATATCTGAGCTTGTGCCATCACATACATGCAGCTCTGACAGTCCTTGTACCCAGACCAAGAGAAATTAAAGTTATTTACGCTGCACATTGATGCTTAGTTTACTCTGAGGTTGCTCTGTACAGTTCTTCAAGCAATCTGCTTGCTTGTTTTGACAAGATCTCCTACTGTCTAGTCAAATTCTCATTGGGAGTCTAGGCAATCTCATCCTCCATAGGATGTCCCCCTCTTTCCAACACAGAGCATTCTCCATTAGTTTATGAAAGCTGGAGCTACAGTGGTCTATTCAAGGGGATGCGTTTGAACAAAACAACCAGTCTGACAGAGTGAACTGAGTGCTAGACCTGACCCGGAGAGACTCTGGCTTAAAGACATGCTCAGCCATGAACTTATCCTGGATGGGTTAGATCTGGGCAGACTCATGAAGTGGTGATTATGACTTTGTACTACACTGTAATATGTTTGCCACACTGTGCTGCATAAGTGCTGCTGAATTTTAATTAAGTCTTTTCATATCGTTTTGGTTTTGTTATTTTTATTCAGTGAGCCTCCTTGGACAGGTTTCTGAAGTGGAAGCATAATATATTCTAAATAAATAAATAAATGCAAAGATACTTTGGAAGGGCTAGTGGGTAATATTAGGTTAGCATTTTAGTTGAATTGAGGTGAGTAGTAAGGCAGCAGACATGCAGTCTGAAAGCTCTGCCCATGAGGCTGGGAGTTCAAGGTTGACTCAGCCTTCCATCCTTCCGAGGTTGGTAAAATGAGTACCCAGCTTGCTGGGGGGTAAAATGGTAATGACTGGAGAAGGCACTGGCAAACCACCCCATATTGAGTCTGCCATGAAAACACTAGAGGGTGTCACCCCAGACATGACTCAGTGCTTGCACAAGGGATACCTTTACCTTTACTTCTCTTTCAAATAGTAAGTGTGTGTGTGTGTATATGAGAAAGAGAGAGAGAGACTCTTCCTTGAGACTCTCTGAGCCCCTTATGAGGGCCTCTCAAATTGTCTCCTATTCACTGGGCAGACTGAATCCAGTATATAGGGGGTGTGCACTTCCAAAATTATAATTTTAATTTTGTACTGAGGGGTCCAGAAGGGCATGATTATTGTTTCCATTAAACATTCAGAATATTGTTATTGTTCTGGACAGTCTTGTTGGGAAAACATTTTATTTTAATAACTATCAGAACAATGCTCCCCATTTATTGAAAACAGTAATCATACCCTTTCTAAAGGAAATTAAAGCGATAATTTTGCACCCCAGGGGCAGCAGACACAGGGAGGCAGAAGGAAATCGCCTCAGCTCCAACTGGTCCAAGCAGACCAGTTCTGCCCATAGAAGATAATTACTCCTTCTTGTTTAAAGGACCACTGTACCACAGACCAGCAAGAAGCTTCTTGTTTTCCTGCCCTTCTCTACCTGCTCCTGCTGACTCCACAACAAAATACCTGGTCCCAATGTTATCAGAACTGGGAATTATCAGGTGGGCCTTTCACAAAACCAGATGTTGTTAATCTGAACTGATACTGGTCCACAATATCCAATTTCACATTCAATTTCCAGTACATGCTCAAGAGCCTATTTTTTCCTAGCAATTATTAATTTTATATATTTTATTTTATACTTCTTTAAAGCAATTAAAACAGAACTAAACTATAAACAAAAGCATAGAAACAGGAATTAAAACACTGACCAGGAAGGAGAGATCACTGGGGAAATGCCTAGGGGGCAGACAAATTCCCTAATAAAAGAGAACAAGGGTTTTGGTGCCATGACCAAATAGGTCCTCTCCCAGATTACCACCTGCTTAATCTCAGAAGGTGGGGGCACTCAAAGCAGGGCCTCCAAACAAGACTGTAGTGGTCAGGGCAGGTTCTTAAAGGAATAGGTGGTCCTTCAGATATGTTGGTCCTAAACCATACAGGGCCTTGGACATCAAAAGCTATTGTCTTGAATTTTGTCCAGAAATAAATTAAGAGCCAGTGTAGATGGGCCAAACTTGAGTGATATGGTCTCTACAACCACTCCAGTCAACATCCTAGTTGTAGCATTCTGCACCAATTGAAGTTTCCAAACACTGCACATAGGCAACACCACACAGAGCTCATTACAGTAACCTAATCTAGATGTAACCAGGGCACGCACCACAGTGGCCAGATCTTTTCTGCCAAGTGAAAGTCATAGCTGTCTAACCAGCTGAAACTGGTAAAAGGCACTGCTGGCTACAGCTGCCACCAGCTTATCTAGCAGTAGGCCCAGTCCATAGGCCTGTTCCTTCCTGGAGATGCCACCCCATCTGACATGGGTGACACCTTAAAGCCTGGGTCAAACTTTTTGCCCATCAGAAGCATTTCCATCTTGTCAGGATTAAGCTTCAGTTCACTAGCCCACATCCACCTCAAAACGGCCTCCCTTGTTAGTTCAATAGCTGTGGCATGCTCAAGGCAGTAGAGATTAGAAACTCTTGTATAGCAGATTGTCTCCACAATTCTATTAAAGTGCCCAGTTAATATTATTAAAATCAGCTGCATTACTTATCAGGCATGATCTAATAGCTGATCCCTTATATGTACATGCAAATTTATCTAAACACCTTTCATCTTTTCTTATTCAGAGTTTATTCCATTTTTCTTATCCTTCCTTAGTCTTGAGGTTAACAGTCTTGCACAATCAGATAAATTCTAACCCCTTGAATTCACCAGCACATCATCTAAAGGTAGATTAAGCCAGAGAAATTCAATCAGCACCTTTTGTCTGAAAGGTAAATTTTTAAATTGTTAGATCATTCTTGCAGCTGTGTAATGAAACCTTTTCCTTTAGAAAACAAAAAAGCCATGTGGACATTTGCTCCCTGTCCTCCTTGTTTTAATATAATAAATAGTGCTGAAGTCAGGGGTAGTTTGTGTAATTCATTTAAGCTGTTTCTTTTTCAAGGAGCTTAGGAGGGAAAACCCCTGCTGGAGGCACTTGGGGGATTATGCAATTGTGTTTTACATGCCTCTTTGCTTTTTTAAAAAACCTATTGCTTACAGGTATCTACACAAAACCACACCTGTACAAAGGCACAGTCACGTATCTGTGGCTGTGGCTGTATGCAATCTGAGTGCTTGATAGACACTGCCTTGCAGGTGCTAAGAAGTGGTTTATTGCAGTACTGAACACTTCTTGCATTGTGGAGATCAAAGTAGGGTAAAGAAATAAGGGATCACAGTCCTTTCTATGCAAAGGAAAACTATCCAAAGAAACTGCTATCATTAAAGGGATATTTATTTCTTAAAGTAGATTATAATATACTAAGATTGGAGCCACACTTTGTCCAAAAAGTCTTTATTAACTGCAAGAACTGGCAACTCCTAATTAATAAACAACTCATTTATATAGGCTAAATGCACCCCAAAACTTCCCCCACACAGAAACCCTTTTCTGTGCTCTTAAAGGGACAGGTACCCATATATTACACCCTTCCTCCCCATTCCACAAAATCCCACAAGTCTTTGTTCCTACCCTATTGGAGAATCGAGGCATAATCCCTGTATCAATTGGACCCCCTGGAGATGCCCACCCAGGCCCCTGAACCTTGGCCTCTGGCTCTGAATTTTCCCATGTGTGTTCCTGTATCCTCCAGTGTGTTCCTGTATCCCTGGTCCTCTGCCCCCCCCCCCAGCTACCATGGGCTCCTTCCAACAGTTTGGACTTGGAATGCACCCTTGCAGGTCTGGTTCATCAGCTGGGACTCTGTGTTGCATTTGGTCTACATGTCATGTATAAATTTGCCCCTTGGGTATAACCACTTCACACGACACTGGCCCTAAAGCCTCCGGCACTTATGAGGGCAACCACATGGGGCTGCTTCCATAGTTCTATATATATATATCCTTTGTCAGAGGGGGCAAACACCCTGGAGCTCCAGGTTACTGCTTCCCCATCCTTCTCCCTACTCCTCACAAAGTCTGGAAACATCTTGTCTAGAAATGTCATAAGCCAGTGGTGCATCAGCAATTCTGCCAGGTTTCTCACACTTGGCATGACATGCTGGGCCAGCAAGGAACTAGCCAGGCACTGCCCCCAGTCCCTGTGCACCAGCTGCGCTAACGAGTTCTTCGTGGTTCTCGCCATGCATTCTGCCTGTCTATTTGTTGACATGCCTCAGTAATCCATTTACCAGGAAGATCACAAACTCCACACCCCTGAACTATGCTGCATTGTCCGACAGCACCACAACCTGGATGCCATGTGTTGCAAATATTTGCCACAGCTCTTTATTCACTGGGCTGACATCAATGGGACCGGTAATACCTCTAGCCATTTAGAGAAGGCTCCCTTTTGCAAGCCCAGCAGAAGAGTTCAAGTTCCGTCAGGGCCCTGATCTCCTCTGGGAGCTCGTTCCACCAGGTGGGGGCCAGGATGGAGAAAGTTCTCACCCTGGTTGAGGCTAACCGAGCTTCTCTGGTGCCAGGGATCACCAGAAAGTTGGAATTGCTAGAGCGTAAGGCTCTTTGGGGGGTGTAAGCAGAGAGGCGATCCTTCAGGTACACTGGCCCCAAACCGCATATGGCCTTGAAGATGATAACCTAAGCCTTAAGTCTGATCCAGAATTCACTGGAAACCAGCGCAGCTGCTGGAGGATGGGCTAAATGTGGGACCTCCAAGGTGTTGCTGTGAGGACCCTGGCGGCTGCATTCTGGACCAGTTGCAGTTTCCATATCAAAGTCAAGGGCAGGCCTGTGTAGGAGCGAGTTCCAGAAGTTCAGCCTAGAGGTGACCATTGCGTTGGATCCAACAAACAGTGGATCTACTACCTTCAGCAGGCTCCAGCTATCAGGGACTGCAAAGATCTTTCCCATGTTTCCCTCCCCCCAAACAGTATAGTGACCAGGCGTCCTGAATATAGTGGGATACTCCCGTGTCTTCAGGAAATGTCCCGCATCTTGGTGGACTCTTCTGACCATCCGCTCTTCCCGGTCTCCTTCCCTCCCTCCCTCCAGTGATACAGCCACCCACCTCAGGCCCCCGGGCTCCCTCTAAACTTGCCCCGGCAAGCCACCCCGGTGGATCTCAGGTGCCCCGGAACCTGGCAGGTGCAGCTGCGGGTGAGAAGGGAAGACGCTGATGGCCCCCGCGCACTCTTAGCTGTGCCATCCATCTCCAGGCGAAGTGGGCGGGCGGCAACATGGCACCCATCCTTGGCCTCCAGCCACTGCCCAGCCCATCCCATTGAAGCTCATTGGGCCAAGGACTGCAGCCCGGGTGGCGTTTGGCTGCCCGACTCCTGCCGCCAGCTGCCGGGAAGGAGGAGGCGGAGTGGTGACCCTGCACCGGTTGGGCTGGCAACAAGGAGGGCAGAAAATAACGGGCAGCGTCAGTCGGGGGGGGGAGGAGGAGGGCGGCAGTGGGAGGCGGGAGCCCTTCCCCAGTGCCTGCTTCGAAGCCCCCCATCAGAATTCCACTTGGAACAGGAGAGGCACAGCTGTCTGGGGGGGAGCGGTTGGCAGCCTCCCCCCCCCCGCACGCGTGGGTACGAATGCCCTTTCCCCACGCCTTGGAGGGCAGAGCACAAATTCACGCCACTCCCATGCTGAGGCACCTTTGGATTTGTGCCCATGTCCTCCTGAGTTAAAGGTGACGATTGAAAGCAAGCTTGGGCCGGGTCCCTGCAGCAGACTTGCTGGGTGTAGACTTTACCCACCACCAGTTCAAAGAATGCAGTTTGTCATATCAAGCTGGCTTCGTTATAAAATAAGATTTAATCCTGAACAAGTTGGGGGGGGGCTCTCACTCTTCTTCTGCCACCCCCCTTCAAAACCAGAGGCAGGTCCTCAGTGGCTAGTAAGGAATGAGAAGAGCTCAGGTTATGAATCATGCTAGAAAAGAAAGGTGTGGAAGTTTTTATTTAAAATATTTGTTAGCCACCTTATAGGAATTCAAGGTGGCTTATGGTATAAATAAAAGTAAAATGCTATTATTTATACTTTAAGCCACTTTGAGTTTAATGTATTTTATTGTATAACATACAATAAGGACATACAATAATAACATACAATAAAATACATTAAAAGACTAGTTAAAATAATAAATCAAACAATTGTTTTTTATATGCTGCTTTAAAAAAAGGAAGTGGGGCGGGGTTTGGAGAGTAAATAGGCACGGGTGGGGCCAAGAGGGCAATAAAAGGGGGATGGAGAAGGACGGTGTGGGGGTGGTAATGGGAGAAGCACGCTGTATGTCTGGAGATGGAAATAAACAAACTTGCAAGCTAGAAAACGCCTGTTGCTGCTTTCCTCAGAAGCGGCTGGGAAAAGCAGTGCATGATGGCAAAGAGGGATGGAGCCCAAGGAGGAGCATTACAGCACCCCCCACAGGGCTCTCGGCTGGGCTCGTCCCCCGCCCACCTCCTGGGTGAAGCCTTTCCATGACATTACCAGGAGGACTCCCTGGCTGATACCAGAACTCCAGGCCTCGCATGGAGGTTGGCAAGTCCCCGGTCAGTGGTGTCCCTCTTTGGCAATCTTAAAATCTGGTCACCAGCAGTCCTCTTTGATACACCAACCTCTCTGACACTGGGGATGTTTTTTCCTGATGTAGCATGTGCGAAAAGGATCTAGGAGTCTTAGTAGACCATACATTGAACATGAGTCAGCAGTGTGACTTGGTGGCTAAGAAGGCAAATTATATTTTGGGCTGTATCAAACGGAGTATAGTACCCAGATCACAGGAGGTGATGGTACCGCTTTACTCTGCTCTGGTTCAGCCTCACTTGAAGTACTGTGTTCAGTTTTGATCACCCCAGTTGAAGAGGGATGTAGACAAAGTGGAGCATGTCCAGAGGAGGGCAACAAAGATGGTGAGGGGTTTGGAGACCAAGACGTATGAAGAAAGGTTGGGGGAACTTGGTCTGTTTAGTCTAGAGAGGAGATGACTGAGAGGGGGTTTGATAACCATCTTCAAGTACTTTAAAAGGTGCCATATAGAGGATGGAACAGAGTTGTTCTCTCTTGCCCCAGAGGTACAGACCAGAACCAATGGGATGAAAGACGGAGCTCTTCCGCCAGGTTTTTGGTTGAGGCCGGGGTCAGCGAATGAGTGCCAGCATTCCCCTCCCCCCGGGCCTAGTAAGTTAGATCTGCTCCCCACCCTCCCTGCCGCTCTGATAGCAGGGGTTGGGAATAATGAGAGCTTCCGCCATGTTGGGATTGTTTTTAAAGTCTTTTAATGGGTATTTTAATGGGGATAGGACTATTGTGACCTGCCACGGGCCTACGGGGAGTGGCGGGAAATAAATCTAATTAATAATAATAGTAATAATAATAGTAATACTAATAGTAATAGTAGTAATAGTAGTAACAGCAACAACAACAACAACAACAACAACAACAACAACAACAATAATAATAATAATAATAATAATAATAATTCAAAAGAAATTCCGTCTAAACATCCGGAAGTAGTTCCTGACAGTTAGAGCAGTCTCTCAGTGGAACAGGCTTCCTCGGGAGGTGGTTGGTTCTGCTCTTTGGCAATTTTTAAATAGAGGCTGGATAGACATCTGATGGAGAGGCTGATTCTGTGAAGGCTTAAGAGGGTGGCAGGTTACAGTGGATGATTGCTATGGATGTGAGTGTCCTGCATAGTGCAGGGGGTTGGACTAGATGACCCATGAGAACCCTTCCAACTCTATTATTCTATGATTCTATGATGTCAAAATGTCCTTTGAGGACTATTAGCTACGCCATCCGGGACGCTACATTGAGGAGGAGGAAGAAGCAAAATTGATTTCTTCTCTTTCTTCCATCAGAAATCAACTTCCCCAGGATCAGAAAGGACTGCTGGGTGAGGGGAATGTGAGATTTCCCTTTCCTGAACAGCTCAACATTTTCTCCTAGGGACAGCTATGTTATAGCGCTAAAAGGGAGTGGAAGGTGGAGTTCTGAGGAGTTCTAATGCACCTTGCATGGCACCGGAAGATAGCAAAAGGAAATAAACTGCCCTTTCTTTGCCTGCATATTGATTGAGAATTTCTGAGGACAGAAGGAGAGCAAGAAGGCGACCTAAATGATGCAGTTCTGACCTCCTCTTGTTTTGTTTGCATCCCCTGTGTTCATTTTTCCTATTAAAAGCAGAGTTCCTCTTGCACATAAGGAAATTAAAGATCTTGCTGCCAAATTATGTTAGACGTTCAAAGAACAACATCCCTACCACAAAGAAACATGGAGGTCTTGTTGGCTTCTGGTGGACTGATCCACTATAGGAAACTATAGGATCCACTGTATGAAACATAGTGAATGGCACTAGCTACATATAAAGCTCAGCCACGAGATGCACATAAGTGTTCTCCAGATGTCTACAACACATTCACACATATACATTTTCTCAATAAATCAATCAATCATGAAATCTTTCCCTGAAGTTTCCAGCTGAATCTATTTCCAAAACAGTGAGGGATCATCTTGTGAATGATCATTTAATGGGATTAAACCAGTATGGATTAGTTACATTTACTATAGTCTATTTCATGCTCCCTTTATTTTTATTTACATTTTTATAGTCTACCTTTCCCTCTGGGGCTTAAGGCAGATCACACAGAGTAAGCCAATGCAATAAATACAAATTAACTGTCCTATTGCTATCCACCTGGACCCTCTATGATACAGTCATAAAATTAAAGTTTTGTATAAAGAATCCAAGAGTTCAAAACGTTTCACACTGTCTTGTAATAAATATTACTTATAAAGTAGGTAAGTATTATTATCCCCATAATGTAGATGGCATTCATGACTCCTCTACTTCATCGTGGAAGAAAGGACTTATTATCAAGGATGGGCATAAACAAATAACCAATAATTGTAGGGGAAGTGTTAGAAAAGCTAAAGCTCAATATGAGATTAAGTTAGCAAAAAATAACAAAAAAGGCTTCTTTAGTTATATTTCAAACAAGAAAAAGAATAGGGACACCATAGGACCACTACAAGAACAAGAAAGTGAAATTATAACAGATGATGAAGAGAGGGCTGAACTGCTTAACTCCTATTTCTCCTCAGTCTTCTCTTGTGAGGGAAATAGTGATCAATGTGGCAAAAACATAACACAACACGGACGGAAATGGTGGCCTAGGATCACTGTTGGAGCAGTCCACAAACATGTAGTTTCTTTAAATGAATCAAAGTCTCCTGGGCCAGATGAACTGTATCCAAGGGTACTAAAAGAACTTGTAGATGTCATCTCTGAACTTCTGTCCATTATTTTGACACTTCGACCGATTATGCACTGGGAACTTTACGGCCCCAGCTCCCGTGCAGGAGCACAAATCGGGGCTGGATGAGGTGCACCAGGCCAAATGCTCCCCCGTGTGGGTGCAGGAAGAGGTAGAGCAACCTGCCACGACTAAAACTCCAGCCTGCAGCCCAGCATGAAACCTCCAGTGCATAAACGGTCTTCTCTACCCGAAGGAGGCTCAAAGCGGCTTACAGTCGCCTTCCCTTTCCTCTCCCCACAACAGACACCCTGTGGGGTGGGTGAGGCTGAGAGAGCCCTGATATTACTGCTTGGTCAGAACAGATTTATCAGTGCAGTGGCGAGCCCAAGGTCACCCAGCTGGCTGCATGTGGGGAGCGGAGAATCAAACCCAGCTCGCCAGGGCGCTCTAACCAATCTAACCACTACACCAAGCTGGTAACATCAGTGCCAGCCTGGCCCCCTGCCTGCCCTGGCCCGCTTTAGGGCCTCTGATGGCCCATGGTAAGGGAACACTGATTTTCCAGCATTCTTTTATTTGCTGCAGCCACCATTAGCAGCCAGACCAGGCCAGACCCATACACAAAGGAAGAATCAGGTGTTCCAGGACCAGCTCCTCCCTGTGCTATGGTGGCTGGGAAGGGGCCGAAAATGCCCCCATGGCTATGTGGCACTTTGCAACACTATGGGGTCAAATGGGCTTTTTTTGTCCCCACGTGGCAAAACCTTTTCACCACGGTTGTGTCTCCCGGGGAGATGCATTTCGGCAGCAAAGCTGCTCCATAGCCAAAATGTGTCCCCCACAGTGATGCAGAAAGTGGTGGACCAGCCCCACTGCTGAAATGCATCCCCCGTGGAGACTCAATAAGTGGTGGGGCATGCTGCTCTGCCACAAAGCATCAGCAGCAACACGGCACAGCCACTGCCGTGCATAATCGGAGTCAGAGAGTCCCGGGATCTTTTGCTCAGAAAAGACAAAGTAGATGAGGGAGGGGAGTTTTTGAATTGGCTAATGGCAGGAAAGAAAACTGTTAAGTATCCTACCCATGTTAATCTCTTCCTGCACAGCTTCTGAGGTTGCTTTGCATTTTAAAAAATTGGGAGACAGAATCACACAGTGGAAAATCATGTGTCAGTTGAGCATATGTTACATGCATTTGGCTCCTCTCATAGGCACAAGTTTTAAAATTAAGTGAATCTCAAGCATGACACCAAATTAATAGTGAAACAGAAATCCAATTTATGCTATTCATTTGATTCAAGCCAAGGGCTCCACTGTCACATTCCTGGCACTAGTTTCTCTTAATGCCTTCTACATGCCATTTATTTCCATCTTAATGTCTAATAGGACAAATGAGTAGGGATGTGCTGCAGTAACTAATGAAAATCTGAACCACACTGCATAATTTTGTACAGTAATCATAGCTAATTTGAACTGGAAAATTAAAAACATCCAGTAAGATCAGGAAACACACAGATTTGTCTACTATTCTGGTACCTGGCTATCTAGCTTAGAGTTCAAGCAGATTAGAGGGGGTGGGGACAGAGAGGAGAAGTTACACAGCAGATATGTACATGACAGGAATGATAACCAATGAAAGTTATTTACAGATCTTATCACCAAAGAGGATTGCATTGATGACCTTGTTCTTTTAAAGAATGATTTGTCCTCATCTCTGGCTTGGGAGAGGGCTTTGATTTTATTCTTTATAAATTCAGTGGTACCTGCTTGCTTGCCAAATTTAGGTAGCATGTAGACAGGTGGTACTATAGAGTGAGGGGAGGCAAATGTCACACTTCTCCCTCATGGTTATAGACAGCTTCTACTGCTGGCTGGACATTTAGCTGCAATAAACCAGGATGCTATACAGACAGCCAGAGCTGTAGACTGGGGGCAAATGCCATACTCTCCATCAACCCTTTCACTGATAGACAACATTTACTATAATATCTTAATGTGCATACAGCACAATCAGTCTCACTAAACATGACAGAAGGAGACAGCACTTTTGGATCGATTTCTTAACAGCACCAGCTTTACTCAATCCAAGCCAATGCAAACCCTAAATCCATTTTTGTTTACGCCCTTACAAATGAGTATATGGCCTGAACCACACCTGGAGCTTTTCAAAATGCGACAACCTTTCTAGATAATCAAAGAATGAGCAATTCTCACCAGTGTTATTAATATGAGAATAAGGAAACTGCTGTGCTAGGTTCATTGTGGAATATAATTGCGTATCAAAACAATTTTTTGAATGATGCCCATAACACCACTGGTGAAGAGTAGTGGGAGGGGGAACAACCCTGGTGCTGGCCTCCATGTCAATACCTCCATGAACTTTTTAAAAATTGTCATTATATGCATACAAATGGATGGTCCACAAGAACTTGTGTGGGGCCATTTAATTTTAGGAGGCAGAAGTTGCACTGTTTGTGTTAGAGAACCAGCTTGGTATAGATCAGTGGTTCCCAAACCTATCTGGCCTACCGCCCCCTTTCCAGAAAAAATATTACTCAGCGCCCCCTGGAAATATTTTTTTTTTAATTTTAACAGTTATTCATCGCCCCCAAATGCACCTGTGGCGCATCACCGCCCCCCTGGATCGCTGCAGCACCCACCAGGGAGCGGTAGTGCCCACTTTGGGAACCACTGGTATAGATGGTGGCCTCTAATCTGAAGAACCAGGTTTGAGTCCCCATTCCTCCTCTACATGTCACCAGCTGGGTGACCCTGGGCCACTAACAGTCCTCTTGGAACTCTCTCAGCCTCACCTACCTCATAAGGTGTCTGTTGTGGGGGAGAAGAGGGGTAGGCAATTGTAAGCTGCTTTGAGACTCCTGAAAAGCAGGGAATAAAAACCAACTCTTCTCCTCCATCACTATTTCCTCTTTTTCTTACCTGGTAGTCCGATAGACTGATTATACACGGGGTGGGGCACCCAAGATGGCGGCAACAGGACTTCAGGGAAAATCTCCGATTGTGCCCAACGTCGCTGCTATCCTGGACACCTGGCCCGACCCAGGCCCTTGGAAGGCCCGCATTAAAGAAACCTGGAATCATCCACATTCTCAGGTCTGACGCTGGCGAGGGCTACATCAAGCTATGCTGTCTAGGAGGCCGGGCCTTTTTGTATGCAAGGAAATCAGTGTAAAAATATACTTTGTGCGGGGTGCTTTGATTTCTTTCTGTTGAAGTACAAGGGTACAGGTGTGTGCTTGCATGACCTTGCAAAGGGGAGCAAATATTTGTAAGGATACTCCTTTCCCTTTCCCTGCCCCCTCTCTTTTGTTCTTTCCCTCCTGGGCACATGGCCCTCAAGCCCTGTAGCAACCGGACTTCTTGTTGTGTGTTGAACTGCAATGTGTTATCACCTCAGTCCTTCTCTGCAGAGTTCTCTCCTCAGCCCTGCAGAGAGGATACTGCCACCCACTGCATGGAGACAAGATGTCGCACTGCTTGTGCTGGATCAGGCCTTGTGGTAGCACTCTACTTTCAAAAACCTTTAAAGCCTTCTTTTTTGTCATCTGGAAAAATCCTAACAGATGGTGGATAAATGGAATACATCAGAGGAGTTAAAGGTTCTTTGGGCTTTTCCCAGATGTTTTGGGTTTAATACACATACAAAAAAGAGTTCTCCCTCCTCACCATCCTCTTAAATGAAATCCACATTTATTTTCATCAAGATTCAATTAAAATCCATTGCTCGCTCTGTGAGCAGTGAGGCAAGGCTTGAAAGAGACCTCGTCTCATACACTAGTGGTTCTTGTCTTCAGCAAAAACAAAGACAAAAGCTAAGCAGGCAAACTTCCCAAGGAGCTCATATTTCCAAAAAGCTCTTCATCCATGGCTGGGCCTAGATTTCCAAGACAGCCAAGTGCTGACACCTGAAATATCATGGCACAAACAGAGGGTGTCAGTGGCATGCCAGAAGCTATTAGCAGTAACACAGACAGGGAGATCCAAACCTAGCTTGCCCTAGGCAACCCCAAGGATAAGCAACATTTTAAGTCCCAGAAATAGGGCCACAATACAGTAATAGTTGTGGGAAGCAAAAAACAAAACACTGTATGAAAAACTTTATAAATGTGTACAAAAGTTGGCAGGATACCCAGCATGCTTGAAAACAAGGGCAGTTGTTAGGAGACCAGCGATGCCTCTAATGCAGTGGTCCCCAACCCCCGGACCGGGGACCAGGACCGATCCGTAGAACATTCACTACTGGGCCACGGCTCCTCCTCGTCCTCCTCCTCGGCTGCTGCCTTGTGGGCTGCCCTGCCACTCTGCCGCCAGCTCACCTTTGGTGCTCTCCAGTGGCCACCATGGCTGGGGCTCTCCCTCGGCGTGGCAGCTGCTGCTGGCAGCACCCCCCAGTGGGCAGCGGGAAGTCAGGAGCACCGGCGGGAAAGCAAGTGGAGCAGGGGCTCAGGAAGCGGCAATGTCCCTCGGCAAAAGACTACCCCCCCCCCTGGCTTCAGTAAAATTGTCAAGCGTTGACCGGTCCCCAGTGATAAAAAGGTTGGGGACCACTGCTCTAATGGATACTGGGATCTTCTTGTTCCACCCTCCTCTTTTTTGGTCACCTGCTAACTAAATGACAAATCACTCCCAGAGTCTCTATTGGGCCATGTTGTTTAAGTGCACAGAACTCTCAGTATGTCTCCCTTGTGCCTGCTGAAACTGCTGCCAGTGCAAACAGAATTCCCGATAACTGACCTATACTAACACCAAATAGTATTTGTTTGTTTTTTAAAGCAACAAGTTTATTAGTCATTGGCTGATTGACTGGGTGAATTGTTCCATTTTTATTTAATCATGCCCACACCTCCCAAAGCAGCCATTTTCTGCAGGTGAACTGGTCTCTGTCACATGGGGAGCAATGAAATACCAGGGGATCTGCAGCCACTACCTGGAGGTTGGCAACCCTTGTAGAATGAGAAATTGCCTCTCCCACTGGAGTGCACGACAGGCTGTGTGCATGAAATGCTGTCCATTGCACTGTACAGGAATACACTGTGTCTGAATACACAGAAAACAACCTACGGACCAAGCTTCAGACACTCATTGGCCTGCTAAGAAATCATCTCCCTTTTAGAAACTGGCGAACAGAACATGAGCTGAGCCAGTGGGTGCTTGAACCCCCCTATTCATTGTATATAATCTTCAGCTCTATGGACTCCTGGACTGCCTCAACAGAAGGCCACTTCAGATGTTGCAACAAGTATGCACAAGTTAACGAAACGCTTGCATTCCAGGAGATGGGCTGTGGAAAATAGAACCCCACAGTGTACAAAAATAAACTTGGCTGCCAGGAACCTGAGCATTTTCACACCCTACTCCTGTTCTTGGCACTTGTTGTCCATCTGATCAGTTCTCCACTAGGGGTTTCCTTTTTCTTCCCTTCATGCCAGGCTGCTCTCTGCTTGTGAGGCAGGTGGCATGGAGCCAGGTGCCTCTTTTGCCCCCCCCCCTTGCAAAAGCTTATTCGATCCTCCTTAGCCTGTGTTTCACGAAGCACCCCGCACAAAGTATATTGTTACACTGATTTCCTTGCATACAAAAAGGCCCAGCTTCCTAGACAGCATAGCAGAAGGTGCCTTGGAATCACAGGGTGGCCTTGAGGGAAAATAAGTGCTTGGTAGGTAGCATTCAAACTTGGCAATGGAGGGTCATGAAAGGGGTTATCAGCATGACATGGTTCTGCTCAGCAGAGCCCTGGAAGAAGACTTGGAGAGCATTCCGCCTTGTAGCCACATATTGAATCGGTGAACTTGAAATGCAGAGCATTTCCCCTGTCAATTAAAACCACATTCAGTACCTGCCTTTCATTGTTCAGAAACCCAAGCACTGCAGAGCCAGAAAATCATGCTATATGTATGCAGAGATTCCAGAGTTAGCCAAATATACCTATCTAAAGCTGTCATGCTTGGAAGATACTGTTCTGGGCAAGCCATTGCATTTGTGTTAATTCACAAGATGGAAAACAGGCACAGCATAGGAAGTGTTGCTTCATTTACTTACCCACACCTTACAGTCTTCACGTCTTCCATTTTATCATCCCAACAACCCTGTGAAATAGGTTATGACAGTGTGGCTGGGCCACATTCAACCAACAAGGTCCCATGGAGGTTGCCAGGCACCCCCTGCCACTGGTGGGGGATGGGGGGTAGGGTTCCCAGATCCAGGATGGAAAACTCCTGGTGATTTGGGGGTGGAGCCTGAGGAGAAAGGGACCTCAGTTGAGTACAGTGCCATGAAGTCCAGCCTCCAAGGCATCCATTTTCTCCAAGGAAAGTCTACTGGGACTTCTACTTCCATGGAAGAGTGGGGATTCAAACCTGGGTCTTTGGGGAGGAGTCAATTATAATCAGTGAAGCTGAGAATTAAATGCACTCATGTCACTTTTGGCAGGGGTTCATTGGGGGGAGGGTTTCTATAGGAATTTCCCAGCCTTGCTCACTTTCTGACTAAACCCAATCTACAGTGAAGAAAACAAATCCATCTTTTGAACCCAGGAAGTATGACAAGGATTATAACAAGGACATGGCCGTCTTTGTCCCCAGAACATACCCTATCATTTGTAAAATTCTCTTCTGCAATTATTTTACAGTGGGTTAATTGAAAGCAGAGAAATTTGTCTCTGTTCGCAATGGTGACATTTTCCACCCAAGAAGATTATGCTTTATTGACTCACTCCCAGATTCATTCTGCAGACCCTGAAACCTCAAAATATATATGCCTCAAACCAGCATCTAGTGACCCCCCCCCCCCAACACACACACACGCACACACACACCACAGACTTGTCTCGGCTTGCAGAGACCTGTCATTCCAAATTCTAAGCTAGTATTTGCTACTGTAGTGAAAGGTTTGTATCTTTGCTGCCGGGTAATTGGTGCACGACAACATGATTCTTGGGCAGTATCATGGACGCCAATGGTTTTCAGCCATGTCACTAGGCCAATATGGGCAGAGAAGGGGGGATAACAAAGGGCTGACGGCAGTCCAGGAATACTCAGATGGATCCTGGTCCTTGCTGTGAAGACACTGTCAGTGCTACTGATCTGTCCTCCAGGATAGCAACCTCACGCAGACGACTGCTGCAGGCTTCAGAGCTTGAGGAGGGACAGACTGACACTTCTCCAAGTGCCTTAGGGGATGTGAGGATGGGAGCTCATTAGGAGAGAAGGGAACTGTGCTGAGTTAGCTGGTTTTGCTGAAAGGCATCTGTAATGAGGGCTATTGTCAGATTATCACTCTGTCTGCCTCATTTCCCTGAAATTCTCAGCAAATAACGGGAAGTTGTTTTTGGTTTTGTTTTTTCAATCCCTGCTGTTTCTAGTTCTGGCACCAGACTCTCTAAGAAATATTTCGGATTCACAGTCTCCATTGACTTAATGCAAGCTGGGTAAACTAATCTCAGCTAGTACCCCTTGGGCCATAGGGAATTCAATTTCCATTTATATCAGAATAGGTGTTGCTGTGAAAGTGAGATATGCATATCTTAGGGAAGGGACCCTCCCCCCCTTCCATAGCAGCAACGTCTACTGAAATATCAGCCTTAGACAGAAAGTATCCTTAGTCTATGTTCTCCGTTAACCCACTCGTAATGGATTTATTAGACATCCCCCCACCAAGATTTTATATGCAGTCCCCTCTGTGCTTTGCTAAAAACAAAGTTAGATTTCCAGTAATTGTTACTGTTAGATTGTGATGTTCTATTGAAAATTATATTATTTATTTTTATTTATTTTTTATTATATTTATATTTTTAGATCGCCCTTCCCTATGGCTGTGGGCGGTTTACATAAAACATTTTGAAACATTTACATAGAACAATTGTTTACTATAGTTTGTTATACTGTTCCATGTAAATTTATGCAGTGTTCCATGTAAACCTTCCAGAGCCGCAAAGAATGGACGGTATAAAAATCCAAATAAATAAACAAACAAACAAGCAAACAAAATAGTGATCCTTTAGTCCATATCTTTACCTGTCCCCATGAAACACACATACAAATGGGTGGGGGCTGGGACACTACAAACAGTTCACTGCATCACAAAGTCACCACACAGATGCACAGTACTGTTGGCAGGGTGTGCCACATCAGCCTGCTTAAAAGAATAAAATAGTTTTATTGTATAGAAAGAGCATATTCAGAGCCATTCTGCACCCGGAAAATATTGTGAAATGCTAAAGGTTTTTTTGGTGTTTTGCACAAAGTCGTCAATATCCAGGTCCATTCCACACGAGTTAAAAGTAGCAGAAGTCTTACAAATGGTAAACACTACGGGCCGTTCCGCATTCGTCCAAAATAGCACAATGATTACAAATTGAAATCGCTACATAATTGTCGTTATGCACAACGTCGTTGACAATCTGCAACACTCCTGAAACCGATCCGCAAAAAGCGCTTTGTTGTACCGCTTTCAGGGAAATCCCCAAAAGTGGATTCACCCTCTGGAAAGCGCTACACTCCTGCAACCAATCTGCAACACTAGCGGAAAAGTTCTGTGCATTACCATTGTTGCGGTTTCTGCAAAGTCCCTCCCCCTGGCTCTCTCCTCTGATCTTCCAGTGAAGCGATCACCATTTTTTTTTCTCCGAGCGAGCAGAGATCAACGCACCAGCGAGCCTTCGTTTACCCAGCGAGGCTTCCCCGGCTGCAGTCCCTCTGTTTAAAGTCACCAAGCACAAGCAACACAGAGGCCCGTTTGCTGGTTTATTTTCCCTTTATTTTTCACACTATTTTCGGCTGAAAATCACGCCCGTGAGGGGAGGGGTATTTTTTTTTCACTCGGGGGGAGCGTGGCAACGATGAAACGGCAGCTCAAACACCACCTACTAGCTGGATGGGTCTCTCCATTGCAATGAATCAACGCAGATTCGTTGCAACATGTGTGTTTTTTTTTAAACCTTCCTTAAGGGGAAAGGGGCTGTTTGGGAGCATGATAACAGCCGCCCATTGGCTGCTTGACAGCCAGGGGCGGGACACAGTTCAGCAATCTCGCTTCCTGGCTAGCGATTTTGGCCAAGACCAGAAACCTGTGGGAAATAATAGAAACGCAACTGGATTCCACTACAAAGGCAGATATGCATAATGACAAATTCCACTATTTAAAATGGCGATTTTTCGTTCTGCAAACAATTTGCAACATGGATCCCGGTGCAGAAAGGCCCTACAAATTTGACATTCTGCATGACATCGCACACAATCTGCAACACTAGCGCTAAAATCGCTTTGTTGTAGCTATTTCCAGGGAATTGGGAAAAGTGGATTCACCCTCAGAAACTCGCTACACTCCTGCCAACAACCTGCAACACTTGCGAAAAAGACCTGTGCGTCCTCAATGTTGCGGTTGCAACAAAGTCCCTCCCCTTGGCTCTCTCCTCCGAACTTCTGGCTAAGCGACTGCCATTTTTATTTCCTCCAAGCGAGCGGGCAAAGCAACAAACCAGTGAGGCTTGATTCACCCAGCGAGGCTTCTCCGGCTACAGTCCCTCCACAGAAGTGCTTTAACGCTCCCCAAGCACAACACAGCACCCTGTTTGCCAGTTCCCTTTAATTTGGGCTGAAAATCGCACCCGTCCAGGGGGGGATTTTTTTTTCACTCGGGGGAGTGTGGGAATGATGACTCGCCAGCTCACACACCAGCTAGATGGGTCTCTACATTAGGAAGAATCAAGGCATATTCGTTGAAACGTGTCTGTGTGTGTGTGTTTTTAAACCTGTGCTTAAAGGGAAAGGGGCTTTTCGGGAGCATGATAACAAGCACCCATTGGCTATTCCGTTTGATTGACGGCCAGGGGCAGGAACAAGCACAGAAAAAAATCGCTTCCTTTCTAGCGATTCCTGTGAGACCGGAAACCTGTGGGGAATGAATGAAACTCTACTGGATTCCACTACAAATGCAGGTATGCGGAACGCCGAGATTCCACTATTTTAAATTCTGTTATTGCTTTGTGAAAGCAATTGGCAACATTGGTCCTTGTGCGGAATGGGCCCCAGCATCCAAGCAGCAAACTTCAAGCAACATCCTCCATTTTAAACCACCACTTGGGAAATCGCATAAAGTGGATCCCCAAAATATGTAGTGTGGACAAAGAAGAGCAACTAGCAAGCCACATACAAAGGAAATGTGTGGAGTTGAAATAGTGCTGTCTCTCCCTCCAGTGCCCGCCCTCGCACCTGCCTCCCTCTCCCTTCTCCCAGGGACAGGGCTTTCTTTTTTTAACCAAAGTGCCTGGAACAACAAATAGGCATTAAATCATCCAGGAAGAGCAAATAATTTTTTCCCCACTAGTTAATACACAAAGCATGCCTCTCTAACCCCCCATCCCAAAATATCGGGAAGAAGATTACTTTTTTAAAGCTTAAAGGCTCATAAATCCAAAGGGAGTTGCAGTAAAATAAGTACTATGTATCTATGTATCTATTATTAGAGGCATAGGCATAGCAACAGAGAAATTTTACTTTTAAAAAATTCCTTGCATTGTGGGCCCTTTAAACCATGGAGAAAGGTGATTGGCTGCTTGGATTGATTGGCAGCCAGAGGAGATTGACGTGTGTAGCATGTTCCTCTCCTCCACCATTTCAGGCAGGTGTGCAGAGTGATTAGAAGCGTGAGAAGATGGCAGAGGGAAGTGAGAAACCCAGTAGGTGCGAAATGGCTGGAGGTGCGATTTTTAATAGCGTTATGCCATTGCGTTGGTGTAACGCTATATTTTCCATTGTGTGGAATCCCCCTCAGTCAGTCTGTTCTGGAGGCATGTTCGAAGGAGCAGGAAGTCTCCAAATAAGCCAAACAGGACATAATCAGGGGCTTTTTGCACGCCTTCAAAATAGCACAATGGTTGCCAATTGAAAACGCTACTGATTTGCTGTTTTGCACAACGTCGTCGACAATCTGCCACACACCTGAAACCAATCTGCAAAAAGCGCTTCCTTGTAGCGCTTTCAGGGAAATCCCCAAAAGTGGATTCACCCTCCGGAAAGCGATACACTCCTGCAACCAATCTGCAACACTAGCGAAAAAGACCTGTGCGTTAACATTGTTGCGGTTTCTACTAAGTCCCTCCCCCTGGCTCTCTTCTCTGATCTTCCGGCGAAGCGATCGCCATTTTTTTTTCTCCGAGCGAGCGAGGATAAACGCACCAGCGAGCCTCTTTCAGTTTAGAGGCTTCCCCGGCTTCAGTCCCTCCCCTTCAGTCACTAAGCACACTTCAGTCACTAAGCACACTACTAAGCAGTCACTTTATTTTTTACACATTCATTCAGCCGAAAATCGGGCCCGTGAGAGGGGGGGGGATTTTTTTTTTCACTCGCAGGGAGCGTGGCAACGATCAAACGACAGCTCAAACACACCAGGCAGCTGGATGGGTCTCTCCGTTGCAACGAATTAACACAGATTCGTTACAATGGGTCTGTTTTTTTTAAAAAAAAACCTTTCTTAAAGGGAAAGGGGCTGTTTGGGAGCATGCTAACGGCTGCCCATTGGCTGCTTGACAGCCAGGGGCGGGACGAGCTCGGCAATAGCGCTTCCTTTCTAACGATTTCTGCCGAGACCGGAAGCCTGTGGGAAACGCTACAAAACACAACTGGATTCCACTACAAAGGCAGGTATGCATAACGACGAATTCCACTATTTTAAATGGCGATTTTTCATTCAGTGACCAATTTGCTACAAAGATCCCGGTGCGTAAAGCCCCTCAGAGATCATGTGAAACGTATCAGGAAGTTCCTAATCTATGCTAAATACACATCTCTTCTGATGTCACCTGTAGGATACTCTTCATATGTTTTTGAATCATGCACATTACTGATCTTGTATATTCCAAAGTTACTAGCTGCAGTCTGGCCTGCTGTGTCACTGCAGGATGAGTCGACAACAAGCAGCTGTTTTAGCCCTTGCTGTTCTGCCACAACAGTCTTCAGCATGGAGATTTGCTCTTTCAGATGCAGTTCTTCTAGCTAATTAAAAACACATGTGCACCCCTTCATTCTCTCACACAAAAAATGTACAGGCCTGCCATGTACAATTTTGCCAGTGCCTCCTAATGGGTAGGCAAAAGATGTTAATTTGTATGGACTAAAACAAAGCTCAAGGTGCATTTGAAGCCGAGTCTCCTGGGGCGGGACGCCAGTGAACCAAGTCAGTGTAGAAACATGGAAGGTGTCTTCAAACGGTTTTTTGATCCTTCTCAGTAAATGAGCAGTCAAGGAAATCAGGGCGGCCTCCAACCCCTGCGATGCAGAGCATTTTTTAATTTTGCAGGTCACAAGCACTGAGAGCAGCAATCTATCATGGGGCTGTGGAATTCCGCCAGTCGGGCAGGGCAAGATCCAAGGAACCCAAAGAACCCTTTTCTTCTTTAATTATGAGTACAGTTCAACATTATGTGTCATTACACACCATTTGTTAGTAATAACTGTCCAATAAGAACTCATTTAACATGGTGACTGTGAACAAGGAACACAATAAAATCAGAGTCCAGTAACACCTTTAAGACCAACAAAGATTTATTCAGGGTGTCAGCTTTCGAGTACAAGCACTCTTCGTCAGACTAAGAACTCCTTTCGTAACAGGGAATATCTGTGAACAAGGAAATTCCTGATGCAGCTGTCCTTCCAGACAACAACTGCACCAGCTCTCCTTAGAAGAGCCACTATCTTAGTCTCAGTTCTCCATTAGCAGTAGGGGCATAATCATACTGGGAGACAGGTTGTTTACAGCTGTTTTGGTCCAAAAGCAAAATCCAAAATTCCAAGAATACAACTAACGTCATACCACGAGGAGATCTTTTTAATGCCATGACCTAAGTATTCCCTTTAAAATCTACATCTTTCCTTTTTTATTTTGTAACATCTGCTCTGATGAAGACTTCTGGGGTAGCTGAAAGCTGACATACTGTTACACATCATGAGGCTGGTCCTATTAAGGGCACATGGATTGCGTCCTTGGATTTTTGGATAATCACACTGGCCTAGCTTGCATAGCTAGTTGCCTCTCCCTCACCACCAACCTAATCTTCATCTTGTCTTCTTTTCAGTAACTATAATGATCGTCACATCAACCTCTGAAACTCCCATCTGCTCCAGCGCAGTCCTGCTCCACAATGGATAAAAGCCAGAATGAGGAAAGATGGAGACTTTGCTTTCATCACATTCAAAAGCAAGAGACCACCTCAAGGAAAACTTGTGCACCTGCCTTGTGAGACTATAGATTTACTCATGAGATGCCCCAAGTGTGACAGTCCTCTAAACCTGCATCCAAAAAGGGCAGCAGAGTGCTACTGAGCTCCCTCCCAGGTGCTGCATCTGCATCTGAACCTGATTTATTGCTGGCCTTAATAACCAGAGCAATGGGATTATCAGGTATCCCAGTAGGAAACCAGCACAGACAATTAAAAGGCAATTGCAATAAATAAACAGTCATTACAGCACCATAAGGCCCACAAGTCAGAAAGCCAAGCAAAACTGTGAGCAGCTGGTGCCAAAGGGATCACCAGCCCAGTCAGCCAGCCCAGTGCCCACGGGACTGTGCAGCTGCAGAGGCTGAGCGGGGAAAGCCTGTCATTCCAGCCTCAGCCTCTCAGCTGCTTTGCAAGCGAGCCACATGCTGCGATAAGTGGCGATCCTGGCCACAAGCTATACCCTCTCTGGGACTGACAAAGATGCAACAAACAGATCTGCATTGGACTGAGGAGCATCAGAGGGTCAGTCGGTGGCCTGGCCTCTGAGAGAAATGCCTCCATTTGCCCTTTACTTATTTTGTAGTGGTGCTGAGAAAAAGAGCCAGCAGCCAGCTCAGCCTAGCTCTAGAAGTCAGTGAAGCTCTTGCTGTCTGTTTCCTCTGGGGTCCTTCCTGCTGCTGTGAAGGCCTTGGAAAGAGGCTTGGTAGAGCCTGTCACAGAACAGCTGTAGGTGAGGGTCATGGGACAGCCTATATAGAAGAAGAAGAAGAAGAAGAAGAAGAAGAAGAAGAAGAAGAAGAAGAAGAAGAAGAAGAAGAAGAAGAAGAAGAAGAAGAAGAGTTGGTTCTTATATGCCGCTTTTCCCTACCCTTCCCTTTCCTCTCCCCACAACAGACACCTTGTGTGGTGGGTGAGGCTGAGAGAGTTCTCTGCTCCCATCTCAGAGTGGTACAGAGGTCTGAGCCTAGCAGGGGCAGGGCCTGAGACAGGGGGATTCAGGACAGCTGAACTGCAGATGCATCTCCTCTGCCACCAGTCCAGTCAAGGATCTTGGTTCAGATCTGCAGAGGCCTCCTTTCCCTTTGCAAGTATCCCCCTCCCCAAACTCTCAAGTAACATTCCACAGCTACCATCAGCAAGCAGTTCAAGCCTCACACTTTGATACATGGAGAGTTACCAACCCCCAGGTGGGGTCTGGAAATCTCCCAGAATTACAACTGATCTCTGGAGTACAGAGATTAGTTCCCCCTGAACATGATGGCAGCTTTGTTGGGCGGGCTATACAGCATCACATCTCTGCTGAGCTTCCCCCGCTCCCCAAACTTCATGCTCCCCAGTTTCTACCCCCTTCAGGAATTTCCCAACCTGGAGCTAGCAACCCTAACCACATGTGATGCTACAGTTAGAAAACTAGACCTACAGACATAGCATTTGGCCTTAGAAGGCATACCCAGAGAGCTTCTTGGTCTGAGTCTCAAGCTGGTGGTTTCCACAATTCCAGTCCCTGTGATGCTCTTGAACATTAAAAGGTGGGCATCGCAACTGTCGTTTTCCTCTGCCAGGATATAAAGCTGCATTGGTTGGCACTTCTTAAGCAAAGGAACAGAGTTCACATTCCTTCCCCAACTCCATGACCCTGATCTGGTTCAACTCCTCCCATGGTTGCTCGTTAGGCACAACCTGCTCATGATGCTGGAGTTCCACGAGTCCGTGTCCATATGACCAAGTTCAGCAAACACAGAAAATAAAAGCCAATCCCCAGGGAGAGGAGTAGGCCATGAAGCCACTGGCCGTTCTTTTCAGGACCCTCTGATGCTAGGCAACAAGCGGAGAATCCGAGAATCCGAGAGCAGTTGAGTCACCCTTTAATGTCTCCCTCTGTATTCTCGTAGAGAAATTTACTCTGTTCAAAGTAAGCTTTCCCACTATGGTGGTAATTTATGAGCTGGTTATTGCAGTACTGGGGATTTAGTCTTCCACCCTGGAAACAAGCCCTGCAATTTCCTGCTTCTATCCCAACTGGCCTCAGTGAAGGACCAAATGCTTTCCTTGGAAACACTTGGGATGGAGGCTGACTGTGCCAGTCTAGGCTGTATCTGCACTGCTGATTTATCACACACCCATTTCAGCTGAAGCGGGATGAATAACCTGTTTGAATACAAATAGTATGAAATCCTGGAGTTGCAGGATTGTGCTGCTTTGATCTGGGGTGGGATGCTGTTCTAGGTCTGGCAACTGGAAAGCCTAACTACTTACCTAACTGCACATTACATTTTTCCTGAATCTTCCTAAGGATCCAGTGACCAAATATATATTAAGAGTTCTGTGTTGTGAACTTAATCCTAGCATATGTTGGCCTGATTTCATTAAGGACTCTGACATGCAAGGACAGACTGCCTTCCCTGAAATGGCCCAGCAGTGCTCTTTGCCCTGTTGAGGCATATCAGTACATGAGGGCAAAGAGGGGCTCTTTCGGGTCAGGGAAACAGCGTGGGCATAAGCCTCCTTGCCTCAGTCAAATATTGGCCAATGCATTCCTGGTATTAAATCCCCAGCATGGAATTTGCACCAGATTGGATGAAACCAGGAGAGCCCAGATGGAAATGTTATGTAAACATGGGTGCTACTGACTAGCAATTCATGTGACAATTCAGCTCCAGGTGGGGATATTTCTGGGGATTTGAGGGTGGAGACTGGGGAGGGTGGGGTCTGGAGAGGGCAGGGATCTCAGAGGGCATAGTGTCATAAATTCCACCTTCCAAAATACCCATTGTCCCTAGAGCTATCTTCTCTGCTGTCTGGAGATTAGTGGGATAGAGTGAGAGATTTCTTGGCATCCTGGTGCATTGTCTGGATTCAAAGAAGGAAATGAGTCAATGGAGTGTGTGCTGGCATCACATCACAATGTCACTTCTGAGTTTGCCGGAAGTGATCTCAGCAGGCTGAGGTGCCATTTCTTCCAGGGGTTGCCAGCTGTGGCTTCATGTGGATGCTGGCAACCCCAATGAACATGATCAGGAACAGAGAATACTTGTTTCCTGTGGAATCAAAGTGTTTGTGATGCACAGGTAGACCAGCCCTACCTTTGCGTGGCTTGTGCCAAGAACTGAACACACTGTGGCTTATGTATGGCTTATTTATGATGGAGCCAAGTGGAAAGGAGGAGTAAATTTTTTAAATAAATAAATTGGCTACGAATTTGTTTCTATATGCCATTGTGTATATGTAAGACTATGGGATTATTGCCTTATCAAAAGAACAGATACTAGGTACTGCTATAATTTCCACCTACTCAAGATGCTTCCACACCTCAGTTGGCCCATCTATGGGATGGGTAGAACAGCCTAACGAAAGGGCAAGGACAAAACAACACAAGGAGCAAACAGAAAGAAATGCGTTGGTATGAAACCCCCTGAAATAGCAGAGGGAGAATGGTTTCAGCAAGAAGGGTACTGATAAAGCTGCAGAGGGGAAGGAGGAGTTCATGATTGAAATAACAAAAGGTCATCAGCAAAGCTGGAGGGAGGAAGAAAGGACACAGAGCAGGAGGTTCAGTTTGTTATTGTTTGCCATGCTTAACTGCACTGCCATTGCTGAGGTCTGTCCAGCTCTAGGCAACAATTTTTAAAAAGCCCATGGCTGGTTTGGACCCCCCTTATTCACTAATAGCTAGCTCCTATCACCCTGACCCATGGCATATTTGCCATGAGCTACATCAAAAAAACCCTCATCTAGCCTACATTTCTCCAGTCTCAAAATATTAGTGGTATGTTTAGCCTACTGCTGCATTTGCTTTCCATCCTGTTGTGGCCTGTCTTTCCCTTCCCCATCACCTACATTAGTGCTCACACGTCTGTCTCATGAGCCCTTCACATTTGCTCACAACTGTGCGGGAGCTGCTTACATGGGAGTTGTACTATATATATGGCTAGGATTGCCAGCTCTGGGCTAGGGAATATCTGGAAATTGGTTGAGGGAGGGTTTAGGCCAGGCTTTGGGGCGGACCCCAAAAGCATACACTACCATAAACTCCACCGTCTAAGCATAAACTACCATAAAGTCCAGCCATTGTAATCTCAGGAGATCTCCAGGTTCTACCTGGAAGTTTCACAACTTCATATATTGCCAAGGCTGTTAGTGGTGGTGCTGCTGCTAACAGCATCTTCTGTAACAGCATCCTCCATTTTGGGAGGGGTGCATCCAATTCATGGCCATATAAGAGTTCCCTTGATTCCTGGACATCCTCAGAACTCCGCCTCCTTCCACAGTAGATTTATTTGTCGTCCCCCCCCCCCTCACAGCCATATGGCCTTGGTCAAAAGCATGAAAGATGCTTCTAAACTCTGGAGGGTTATATCAATTTCCTCTCCTTTAACATGTGTCAGGCTATTTTCTGGTTTCTATTAAAAATATCAAGGATTGTCACTCTCTGCTGGCTTGCTGTTGGGACCTGAGGGAAGATCTGCAATGAGCCCAGCTCAAACAGTTAACAACTTCCAGTGGATCAATTTGTAGTCCGTGCTCTCTTGGGGAAAGGATATCCCGAATTTCTAAGCCAACCACATATTTCTAAGGCAAATCATAGAAATCATTCAGCTAAATTTGCTGCTGGTCCAGGAAAGACCTAATGGGACAACCCTGGTCAATGCTTCTAAGTATACGGAGAGGTGCTGAGTCCAAGCCTGTCTGAGAATCACACCCTTGGAAGACTTTATTCTTAATTCCAGATGTGGTGGTTATTTGTAGCTATTCACTGAGGGAAAGATACTTGGTACACACTCGATGGCCCTTGTGGTTCAGCAACTTGAGTCCAGGGCTGGTACTGAAAATAAACTTCAGTGAATTGAAATCCTCACCTATGTAGTGAAGACAAGTCAAGAGCTTGCCATTGTCAAGACTCTTCTGCTCAATCCCTGGTTTACAAAGAGCAAACCGCATCCAAGAGTTGTCATCTCTCCTCAGGAAATGTCCTAAACATTCCCCATTTATAAGCACTCATTTATTGACTATGTATCACAGAGAGGGTGATCACTCCATACCCTGAAGCTTCTGCCTACGACAGAGCCTGAAAACATGGCCACAGACAATGAATCCCCACAAAGGCTTACAAGAGAGCAGCTTCCACTGCCTTGAACAAAGTGGAATCACAACTTTGGGGCACAGCCACCACCAGAGCAACACAAAGAGCATGCAGAAGCTGATGCAGTGGAAAGAACGGGAACACAATTCATGTATTATTATTCCAGTTTTTGTCTGAAAGACTAATTCAGAAGCAGTTTGCTGCCTCATTTCCAATATGACACTGTTGTCTTCTGTGGTCACTGCAGTGTTTTACTGAGACCAGTTCACCCTTACGGAGCGCTGGTGTTCTGCATGTATCCATTTGGTCCTCTTGACTCCACATGGCCAGTTCATGTCCATACCCTGAGTTCCCATGGTCAAAAATCTCCAAGGTGCAAGCTATATGGTTTCGATTTGGACTGGCACATAAGCCTTCCCTGCCTCTGAGCCATTATATACTCCACTTAGGCATATGCATGTTCTATAGGTAAACATCATCAGCAATGCTAGTCTGTCTCCATGGGGCCATCTTAGGTTGGATGAAGGGTGCATGGGGGAGGCTTAAACCTCCTTGTCCCCACATGTCATGTTCCTGATCTACATTGGGCCTGTGTATTGCTGGGAATTAATTTCTGAGCATGAGCCCTTGACAGAACAAGTGAATGCAAGGACTCAGTTGTGTGAATAGCCCCTCTCCGGGTCCAGAATTCAGCATCTTAACTTTAAGAAGGCCTAACAAAAGAGGACATTTCTTTTGTCAGATGTATCTTGTACATGGTTAATATAAAGCTGACCACCCTTGCTGTCCTTGAACAACATTCTCACATGTAGACCAGTCTTGCAGTAGGAGATCCTTAGAAATGTCCAAGTAGATGCTACTTCTGTATAAAAAATAACATGGAACTCACATCTGATTCATCACATATAAGAAAATGCAAGAACGTTTTGACTGCCTGGTGTCACTATTCAAAAGGAGAGCCAGTCTAGACGAGAAGGGTCATTTGGCTTTCCCCAAGACGCATATCGCCTCTTGGATGGCTTCCCTTTCCTTCACACCTCTCAATATTCCAGAACTCTGCAGGAATTTTGGCAGCAAGTTCCCTACCTCTCTTGAGAAAACACACTGTGTGTTTGTGTTTGCTTGACCCCTGTGCTTCTTGGGCTTGGGATGTGGGCCAGATTGTCATGTGAGGGAAACCCCTGCCACACACATAGCAGCATCAGCAGCAATAGAGGGTCTCTGTTTAGGACACAGCAGCACCCGTCCCATCTCCCAGGCACCAGCCAGATGCATAAGAGAGGTAAAGGATTCCACCCCCCACCCCCAAAGCAAAACTCTGATGAAGAGTTACTTACTTTTTCCAGCTGGGCTTCCTTATCTTTTCTACAAAATCTGTATCATTTTCTGACTTAGCTGTTCTTTCAGCCTTCCCTATAGACAAGGTTGTAGAACATGAAGGGAATGTAAGACATCTAACTTAGTTTAGGGACTTTACAGGCCAAAACCCAGAGGTCGACAGAGGTATCAGACAAAGGGCATATAAAAGCATCAAACTTTCCCTGTACTTTTCTGCAGGAGGAACCAGATGTAAAAACTAAATGCCCTTTATTTCATTTGAATTTATGGTTCATGGGTAATTCATATTACATATGTCTATATTGGAAGAATTAGCAGGATATATACAGAGCTACAAAAGAACTCAGGGATCATTTTACAGAATCTGGATCCTCAAACGACTTCCAAACAGAGGATTTCCTCTGATTTCATTTCTAAACTGGAGTATTGGGTAGGGGCATCCATACAACATCATCCTTTAATTATCCTCTTTCCAGGTTTTCTCGGTCATCAACACACTGTTCATATAATCTGCTTTACTCTGCTTTTCTTGGAAAGAAGGGTGCCCAAGCATGTTAGCACTCTGTGTGGAAGAGATGGTGTCCATTTTGCTGCTACTAAGGCCTTACCAATTTCCCCCCTGCTGTGCTTCTTTTTTAAAGAAAAGTTGATTGCTATGATATTTTAATGCTCTGTCACCGAATTCCCTGTGTTCATTTCTTAAAAGTCTCTTGATCTTTTTGTAATGGAGCTATAGGTAGAAAGGTGAGGGCAGCTATTGTCTCTTTGCCTAGTGAGAAACAAACAGGAGATGCTGCAAGATGGCTGGAGGGGGGTATTCCTAAATTAATATTGCCATATAGCCCTGTAATGATTAATTACCATGTTGACTTCAATTTTCATAGAATCACTGTAATGCTACAGATCCCCCTTCAAGGATCGCTGCCTTGCCGTGGCAAGGGGGCTTGCGTGGCTCAGTGAAGCTATGAGCTATGCCGTGCAGGGCCACCCAAGATGGACAGGTCATAGCTGAGAGCTCTGACAAAAGGTGATCCACTGGAGAAGGAAATGGCAAACCACTCCAGTATCTTTGCCATGAAAACCCAATGGACAAGTTGAAAAGGCAAAACGATAGGACGCCGGAAGATGAGCCCCTCAGGTCAGAAGGTGTCCAATATGCTACTGGGATGAGCAGACGGCTAGTACGAGTAGCGCCAGAATGAATGAAGCGACTGGACCAAAGCCGAAAGAACGCTCAGTTGTGGAAGTAACTGGTGGCGAAAAGACAGTCCGATGCTGTAAAGATTTTTATTCCATAGAACCTGGAACGTCAGATCCATGAATCAAGGCAAGCTGGACGTGGTTAAACAAGAGATGACAAGACTGAACATCGACATTTTAGGAATCAGTGAACTAAAATGAGTAGGAATGGGTGAATTTAATTCAGATGACCATCAGGTATACTATTGTGGAAAAGAATCTCACAGAAGAAATGGAGTAGCCTTCATAATCAATAAGAGAGTAGGAAAAGCAGTCTTGGGATACAATCCCCAAAATGACAGAATGCTCTCAGTTCGAATCCAAGGCAAACCATTCAACATCACAGTAATCCAGGTCTATGCCCCAACCACTGCTGCTGAAGAGGATGAAGTCGACCAGTTCTATGAAGCCCTACAATACCTTCTAGAAGCAACGCCAAAAAAATGATGTGCTTATCATCATGGGGGATTGGAATGCTAAAGTAGGAAGCCAAAAGATAACCGGGATAACAGGCAAGTTTGGCCTTGGAGTACAAAATGAAGCAGGGCACAGGCTGGTAGAATTTTGTCAAGAGAATACAATGGTCATAGCAAACACTCTATTCCAACAACCCAAGAGACGACTCTACACATGAACATCACCAGATGGTCAACACACAAATCAGATTGACTATGTGCTCTGCAGCCAAAGATGGAGAAGTTCTATACAGTCAGTAAAAACAAGACCAGGAGCTGATTGTGGTTCAGATCATCAGTTTCTTGTTGCAAAATTTAGGCTTAAATTGAAGAAAGTAGAGAAAAGCACTAGGCCACTCAGGTATGAACTAAATCATATCCCTGACGAATATACAGTAGAGGTAACAAATAGATTTAAGGAATTAGATCTGATAGACAGAGTGACTGAAGAACTATGGACGGAGGTTCGCAACATTGTACAAGAGGTAGCTACTAAAACCATCCCAAAGAAAAAGAAATGCAAGAAATCAAAATGGCTGTCTAAGGAAGCTTTACAAATAGCTAAAGAGAGAAGGGAAGTGAAAGGCAAGGGAGAAAGAGAAAGATACACCCAATTGAATGCAGAATTCCAGAGAAAAACTAGAAGAGATAAGAATGCCTTCTTAAATGAACACTGCAAACAAATAGAAGAAAACAATAGAATGGGGAGGACCAGAGATCTTTCCAAGAAAATTGGAGATATGAAGAGAACGTTTCATGCAAAGATGGGTATGATAAGGGACCAAAATGGTAGGGACATCACAGAAGCAGAATAGATTTTAAAAAGGTGGCAAAATTATACAGAAGAACTATACAAGAGCAAGCTTAACATCCCTGATAACCACAATGGGGTAGTTACTGACCTGGAGCCAGACATCCTGGAATGTGAAGTCAAATGGGCCTCAGGAAGTCTGTGCAACAATAAAGCTAGTGGTGGTGACAGCATTCCAATTGAACTATTCAAAATCTTAAAAGACGATGCAGTAAAAGTGCCACACTCAATATGCCAGCAAATTTGGAAAACTCAACAATGGCCACAAGATTGGAAAAGGTCAGTTTACATTCCGATAAATTCCAAAGAATGTTCAAACTACCGCACCATTGCACTCATTTCTCATGCTAGCAAAGTTACGCTCAAAATTTTACAAGCTAGGCTCCAGCAATATGTGGACCGAGAACTTCTAGAAGTGCAGGCAGGATTTCGAAGAGGCAGAGGAACTAGAGATCAAATTGCCAACATACACTGGATCATGGAGAAAGCTAGGGAGTTCCAGAAGAACATCTACTTCTGCTTCATTGACTATGCTAAAGCCTTTGATTGTGTGGAGCACAACGAATTGTGGCAAGTTCTTAAAGAGATGGGAATACCAGAGCATCTTATTTGTCTCTTGAGAAACTTATATGCAGATCAAGAAGCAACAGTGAGAACTGAACATGGAATCACTGATTGGTTCAAAATTGAGAAAGGATTTCGGCAAGGCTGTATACTGTCGCCTTGCCTATTTAACTTGTATGCGGAGCACATCATGAGAAAGGCGGGATTAGTGGAGTCACAAATGGGGATCAAGATTGCAGTGAGAAATATCAAGAACCTCAGATAGGTAGATGATACCACTCTAATGGCAGAAAGTGAAGAGGAACTAAAGAGCCTGTTGATGTGGGTGAAGGAGGAGAGTGCATTAGTTGGCTTGAAACTCAACATCAAGAAAACAAATATCATGGCATCCGGCCCTCTCAATTCCTGGCAAATACATGGGGAAGAAATGGAGATAGTGACAGATTTTATTTTCCTGGGCTCCAATATCACTGCAGATGGGGACTGCAGCAAAGAAATTAAAAAATGCTTGCTCCTGGGGAGGAAAGCTATGGCAAAATTAGACAGCATCCTAAAAAGCAGAGACATCACCCTAGCAACAAAAGTGCGTTTAGTCAAGGCTATGGTATTCCCAGTTGCAATGTATGGCTGTGAAAATTGGACCATAAGGAAGGCCGAGCGTCAAAGAATTGAGACTTTTGAACTCTGGTGCTGGAGAAGACTCTTGTGAGTCCCTTGGAGTGCAAGGTGAACAAACCGGTCAGTCCTAGAAGAGATCAGCCCTGACTGCTCGTTAGAAGCCAGATCCTGAAGATGAAACTCAAATACTTTGGCCACCTCATGAGAAGGAAGGACTCCCTGGAGAAGAGCCTAATGCTGGGAGCGATCGAGGGCAAAAGAAGAAGGGGATGACAGAGAATGAGATGGCTGGATGGAGTCACTGAAGCAGTAGGTGCAAACTTAAATGGACTCCGGGGAATGGTAGAGGACAGGAAGGCCTGGAGGATCATTGTCCATGAGGTTGCGATGGGTCAGACACGACTTCGCACCTAACAACAACAACAATGCTATAGTGCATACATGGAGAAAGGAACAAAAAGAAAAGTTCCAGTGAGTCACCATGGCAGCCATCATGACCATGCCCCAGAGAGCAGAAATGCTCATGAAAGCTCCATTGCTAATGTGCCAATCTCTGCATTTGAAGTAGCAATGAAATCAATGTGAATAATTTTTGCTGTGTGGAAGCTGCCAATAAATGGCACTGAGGGTGCTGAATAGAAATGAGGAAGCCAGGCAAGTGAACATGAACCTAAAAGGAGGTGTACTGCAGTTTCAGGTGAAGATAACTGGGATATGTCAAGACTATGCAAGCAATATGGCCAACACAGAATCAGAAGTTTCCTTGCCATTTGCAGCTTGCTTTCATGGAGAGACAGAAGTGCATGGGAGAGACGGATCTTCATCTAAGGAGGAGGGGGGAAATAGCAAAGAGAGAGGGAGGTAGAAAGGAAGAGATTGATTAAGATATAGAGAGCTTAGTACTGGGAAGAGTAAGGGGAGGGGTTGTCCAGTCTGTAAGGGCATGAGGTTGAATCTGTGTGTTGTGTGGGGGGTTGTGGTGGTGTGGTAACAAATGAGGGTGTGGAGAGATGGGTGTCAAGAACCTGTGGTGTGGAATGTTCGTTGAGTGTGGGAGAAGACTGACCTTTGGGAATTGTGGCATAGTGGTTACAGATGAGCTTTCCAGAGCCATGTCTTCAGATATGTGAAAGGAAAATCAGACTGGAGACTGTTCTTAGGAGATTACATGGCAACCAATTCCTCCCAGTTCTGCATTCAACCTCCTTTCCCTTCTTGTGTGAATTAGGCCACAGACAGTGAAATGCCCCCCTGCCCTAATACACATGGGGTAGTCACAGTACACAGGTGTCCACCCTGCTCCTTCTGTCTCCATTTTTTACTGTTGATACAATGTTATGTGTCCATATGCTTCTTTCACTGTTTCCCCTTAGAATAAGGGCTGGATATTTGTACCTTGCTGTTTACTACTAAAAGGAGTCTCAGAGCGGTTTACAAACACCTTTTCCCTTCATCTCCCCCATAACAGACACCCTGTGAGGGAGGTGGGACTGAGAGCTCTGAGAGAATTGAGAATGGCCCACAGTCTTTATTAAATTGCATCTTGTTCTCATTTGCCCATTTTTCCATTGTGTTCAGATCTCGTTGAACTCTGTCTCTATCTTCTGGAGTATTTGCCAGTCCTCCCAAATTTCTAGCTTGAGCCTGTGGAGATTTCAGGTAGCCTCCAAGGCTAAGAGTATTGACCTGTGCAAGACCTGTAGTGGGCATGATCCTACATGGAGCATCAGTGGAGATGTGTATTTCACAGTTAGCTTAGTGTCTAATTATTTTAATCTTGATATATTTATAAATGCTGTAAACCACCCTGAGACAACAGGTCCAATAGGCTGGTATACAAATTTGACAATTTAAAATATATATAAATAAACAGGAACTTCCTGATATATTTCAAATTGTCTTCTCATATGACCTGATTGGCTCATTTGGAAACTTCCTGCTCCTTTAAACATACTTCCTCCCTTCTTGCTTCTTGAATAGAACAAAAGAATGAATGCAGACAACAGTCAATTGTACTATAGAAATCCCTGTTTCTTTCTATACAAAGTTTTTTCTCTTCATAATAAAGCTATTTCATTCTTTTAAGCAGTCTGGTGCTTTACCCTTCTTCACATATTTAAACTCTGCTAACAGCTTGATTACAAAACTTGTCTGCAAATCGCTTCATCTCAGAATCACAAGATCACACACAAAGCTGGAAGAGTCTACAAAGGGACGTCCAGCCCAGCCCGCCACCTTCTTGGGGACTTAACAATCACACACTCCTGACAGGTGTTCATCCAATCTCCTCCTAAAAACTTCTAATGGAGATTCCATCACTCTTTGAAGCAATATATTTCATCTACAAACAGCTCTCGCCATCAGAAAATGCTTTCTAATATTTAAGTGGAACCTCTTTTCCTGTCATTTGAACCTATTTGTAATTCCTGTAATTTGTAATTCCTGTAATTTGATCCTATTGCTCCTAGCCCTTGTCTCTAAAGCTGCAGTAAACAAGTTGATCCCCTCTTCAATTGCTATGCTTCCATCATCCATGCTTTTCCATCCTGAGGAGGATCTCCCTCTTTGGCCCCTCCAGTATCCTCACTGTTTCAAGACACCTGCCCATCACTGCCAGAGCCTGTATCTGCTACTGGAATGAGGCAAATGCACAAAAGAATCTTTTATGGATAATGGCACATATGCAGCCATCCATGGGCTTCACTTTCCTCCTCCCCATTGAGCCACTTTGACATTTTCCCCTAGGGGCCAATGGGACCACTTCTACATGACCAGTTAGGCTCTGTTTTCTCTTTGTTTGCATCCATGTTTTTTCCCATTCCATGTGGAATCAGACCCCTGCAGAGGTGGTCCCAGGGCTGGCCCAACTTGCCCTCTCAGTAGTCCCACATCAAGGGAACGCTCAGAAATCAGTGTTCTATTTTCTGATGTTGGAGCCAACAGGGTGTATGTCTGAGCTGGGCTATGTGGAAGCAGGAAAGGCCAATCCCAATGGGGCAATCCCAGCCATGCCCCCTCCCCGAGCATCACTTCTGTCATCTAGTCTTACAACCTTCCCTGACTTTAAAAAAAAATGTCCGATCACATTACAATGCAATTCCAATATAACAAAATAGCAAAAAATTAAACCCCACCCGCCACCATGTTTGGTTGACACTTTTCCTTCTTTCCTTTTTTTTCTTTAGGATTCAACTTTATACTTGGTTTTGGTGGGATCGGGGACAATCTGCATGTGTGTGTGTGTGGGGGGGGGGAAATGGTGTGATAAAACAGCCTACCTTTTTGTATCCCCTTGTTTGTGTTGTAATGGTTTTGTGTTATATTACGATTGTGGTAATTTTTTTAAACAATTATTTTGGACTTAGAGGGGGTGCTCAAATACAGCAAAATGGCTCTGGAACATGAGTGGGAGCTTTCACTACATGATGGTGATTGCCAAGTAAAAAAAATGGTGGGAAGTTTTGACCTCCTGTCCCTCAGCTATTGCTGGGGGCAAACAGGGGGAGACGAGGGGCAAGGGCTCCCCCAGGCGGATGTGGAAAAAGATTGGGAGAGCCATCCCAAGGCAAAAAAACAGGTGACAGTGTAACATAATGGCAGGGTGAGTCCTCTGTGTGGAAACAGTCTGGGTCTGCACCATAGAGTATGCAGTGAGAGGAGGAAATTGGTGGGAATGTCCACTCACCCCTTCTGCAAACGGAAATGCTGTTCCATTAGAAGAACTGTGTGGTTGGGTACCTCATGCTGATATTTAGTTGTTTGCTGAGTTTGCTCAAGCTTTGCCCCAAACAAAGCAGCCTTGTCTGAGATTAAGAGAGCGGCTGCTGCCCAAGATAGCCTTTGATGGATTAGCACTGAAGCGTTTTCAGAGCCTGAATGGGGGGGGGGGGTAGCGGCCATGTACGTGGAGATATAAGTAAAGAGCAGTGAAGAATGAATCCTGCATGCTGGATCACACTTGCTCCAGGAAATTACAGTCCAGGAGTGGGAATCGCTGTGGGTTGCACTTTTCCGTGCAAGAGAAATGGTGTCGACCAGCGAGGGCTTACGGATCCACGTAGGAGGGCTTGCTGGTACTTTGAAGGACTCCCGGACATTCCTCTCTGGGGGCCTGCTGCTAGCATTTACTGTTTAGAATGAGGGGGCAGTTAGGAAGCAGCAAGCCCCCAATGGAAGCCACTGTGAGTTATTCCCTTCTCCTACAGCACTCCACTGTTTAGAGAGGCTCCATTCCAGTTTCTCCATCTTGGCAGCTGCTCAAGAAAACATCGTGTCCGTGCACAAAGCTATTTACAGGCTATAAACGCCAGCCCAAATCAAGCTGGGCAGTCAATGGGTTGGTGGTGGATAGAGACCTGTCCTTGCTAATTCCTTTCCTCCTTCCCACATCTTCTGCCCTTACGCCTTGCACTGTGTGTGCCTAGGGACCTTCGGCCACCATTTGCCCTTTGCCTCACATTCCAGCAAGCCCTCTTCCAAGGACAGGAATGGACAAGTGTTTGGTTCAAATGTCATCTGGCTCAGCCATGAACTCACTTGGGCAAGGCACTTTCAATCTGGGGGTCATCCGGGCCTACTTTTCAGGGCCATTGTGAGAACTCCAGAGATACTAAATGCTTTGAATGCCTGAACCATTACGTGTCCAATGAGCAGATATTTAAACATCTGGTTGTATAAGAACTCCACAGCAGGGCAGTTGAAAGCATTTCTATACCTAATGGGGAAAGTGGCTCTGCAAGCACTGTAAGGAGCAACAACTGGGTTCCTACTTGCCCCTTCCAAGGAAAATTACAATACAAAAAAAGGAAGGTTCACAATGAACAATCAACAGAAGAGAACAGGGAACCTTTCTAGGGCAATATGTTTGTAATAATATATACAATGAGTAAATACAATTTATTTTACATCTTTTATATACAAGAACAAGGGTGTAAACTACACGGAGCTTTTATTCCAGTCCCAGGTTGATTCAGTCCCTGCCCTCTACACAGAATGCGATTTCCATTTGGAGTGCTTTTAACGCTCAATATTTTTCAAATCCGGATTGGGAAAGAAAGCTCCGTGGTAGAGAACCTCTGATAGGCCACACCTGGTCATGTGACAAGCTTACCTTAAAGGAGAAGCCCCTAATTTCTATCAACTTCTGTCGGTCCTGGATTTTTTCTCCCTTCTCTGCCTTCTTCGATCCTCTCCGCCCCCTCCAAGAAAAGAAAGAAGCTCCCTGCCTGGCTCCTCTCCCCCCCCCCTTCAAGAAAAGAAAGAGGCTTGGCTCTCCCCCCTTCTGAACTACCTTAACCACGTGCAGAAGACTTTCCTGTTTCAATGGGGAGGGGGGGAAGAGGAAGAATCGAGTTCAAAGTGATCTGAACTCAACAGGATTGACAATGGAATAAACAAAGTAAGTGCAGACTCTGCCAAGGTTGACTCAGCCTTCCATCCTTCCGAGGTGGGTAAAATGAGTACCCAGCTTGCTGGGGGTAAACGGTAATGACTGGGGAAGGCACTGGCAAACCACCCCGTATTGAGTCTGCCATGAAAACGCTAGAGGGCGTCACCCCAAGGGTCAGACATGACTCGGTGCTTGCACAGGGGATACCTTTACCTTTTACATCTTTTATATACCAGAAGGAACAACCGTAATGGCTTCTAGATCAATTGCGTTTTCATTGGCTTCATCAGTGGTTGAAACGTCCAATCCTCCAAAAACAGTTTGTAGTATCAAAGGTGGCAAAATCCTATTGCCTTTCCTTATATTACTATTGTTACTATTTTAGTAACAATCGGCCATAGGCTCTCTAGGTACTGCGGGGAATGCTAGTCAACGACCACTCAATAGGATTTTGCCACCTTTGATACTACAAACTGTTTTTGGAGGATTGGAGGTTCAACTACTGATCAAGCCAATGAAAACGGAATTGATCTAGAAGCCGTTATGGTTGTTCCTTCTGGTATATAAAAGATGTAAAAGAAATTGTATTGACTCATTATATATATTATTACAAACATATTGCCTTAGAAAGGTTCCCTGTTCTCTTCTGTTGAACCTTCCAAGGAAAAGGCATCACTTGAGGAACATTCCTCAGCTGAGTCATGCAGCAGGAGGAGGATGCAGCTTGCAAAGAAGTCAGTGTTTCCGTCGACATTTCAGAGAATGCCAACAGGAAAGGAGGAATCGGCCTGGGTTGTCACTACTGACATCCTAGGCATGCCTGGGATACTGGTGCAGCCACAGGATGTACAGCCATTGTAAGAGCCATGAATACGCTGTTTGGGGAAGTATTTCATTTTCCTTACATTGCACTCGGAGTGCAGGGGAAATGTGGTGACTACACTGGAAGCGCAACAAGGAGGGATGATATTCATTGTGCGTGCAAACAAGGACGAGGAGGGTCTGTCTATTATGGAGTGAACCAATAGCTCATTTCAATACTTTGCCTGAAGAGCAATCACCTTTGGAGCCCTTGGTTGGCTCTCATCGTCCACGGCTGCTCCTGGCTCCGCTTTCCCCAATCTCTCAGCTGAATTTCCTCCCTGCCACATCTGGAAGAAACTACACAGGGAGCTCCATCCATGCCCACCTGCTTCCACTTATAAACAAGGAATCACTCGCCTTTTATTAGAGGGGAAAGAAAAGATTTAAATCACGACTGCCCCGTCCCTGTCCCCCTCACCGCTGTGTTGGCTCCCAATAAAGCCTCTCTTTCTGGTGCACATATGCTAGGATGAGTTCAGGAGTGCAGTTTTCAAATACCCTGGCAATATTGGTGAATAATTCAGTGCACATTGTGTCCATGTCATCAGTAAGACCGGACATATATGAAGCTGACTTATACTCAATCAGAAGACCCCAGGTCCATCAAGGTCCATGTTGTCCACCCCGACTGGCAGCAGCTCTCCAGGGTCGCAGGCTTTCACATCACGTCTTCTGAAAAAGTAAGTCATTTAGCATCGGAAAAACTTTGTTCTGACTCACACAAGCTCATGCTAGTATAAATGTTGCTATTCTTAAAGTTGCCACTGGATCTGATAGAATCATAGAATCATAGAATCATAGAATCATAGAGTTGGAAGGGGCCATACAGGCCATCTAGTCCAACCCCCTGCTCAATGCAGGATTAGCCCAGAGCATCCTAAAGCATCCAAGAAAAGTGTGTATCCAACCTTTGCTTAAAGACTGCCAGTGAGGGGGAGCTCACCACCTCCTTAGGCAGCCTATTCCACTGCTGAACTACTCTGACTGTGAAAAACTTTTTCCTGATATCTAGCCTATATCGTTGTACTTGAAGTTTAAACCCATTACTGCGTGTCCTCTCCTCTGCAGCCAGCAGAAACAGCATCCTGCCCTCCTCCAAGTGACAACCTTTCAAATACTTAAAGAGGGCTATCATGTCCCCTCTCAACCTCCTTTTCTCCAGGCTGAACATTCCCAAGTCCCTCAACCCCCCAAATTGCTCTGATGAACATGATAACTCTGAAATGGAGTAAATGAACAGTTAAATCAGCCACAAACATATAAATCTGTCATAAATAAATGTTGTGGTTTCTTTTATTTTTTAAACCTACCATTTGACTTCTTTTTTTTGTCTAAGCTATAAGTCAAATGGAAATAGCTCTATGTGGATCTGCAGTATTTTTGTACATGCACAGTTTTCTGGAGAACAGAGTGCAAACCTGTTTGGTGGACGCTTGAGTCACTCACTGCCAAACCAAACAGACCTGGTGACTGGCTTATGTCTCCGTACTGCAGTCAAAGGGAAGGTCGACTGCTGGACATGTTTGAGAAGATATTCGTGCCTGGGTGTTTGGAAAGAGTGGCTGCAGTCCCATTTATTTATTATGCTTTCCAACTCTGGCAGCTGCCACACGGTTGTGAGATTCTGTAGGAGAAAAGGAAAGTCCTTCTTCCTTTCAGCTCTTTACACCCCCCAAATTGCTCTTTAAGAGGGTGGTGAAGGCATTGTTAAGCTGAATAGTCTGCATGGAGTAAGATCAGATTAATTTGCATCAGTACAAGGATAACAGAACCAGCATTCATGAACTAAAAGAGGCAGTTCATGGGACGACTGTTTGCTTTCCCCAATGGGTCATTCATTCCAGCAGTGCCAGGAGGGACCAAGGGAATATTAGAATCATAGAGTTGGAAGGGACCTCCAGGGCCATTGTCCAACCTCCTGCAGACAGCATGAAATTCACAAATACCTGCCCACCCACAGTGACCTCAATTCCATGCCCAGATTGATGTCTCCCCCCTCCAAAAACAAGATCCGTGGCCAGTCTGGCCCGGGGGAAATTCACCTTCCGACTCCAAAGTGGCAATCAGCATTTCCCTGGGCATGCAAGGAAGGGCCCCAAGAACAAGGCATGGACACAGTCCCTTCTGCCCACCCACTTACAATCTGCCTAAGTTCACAGAATCAGCATTTCTGTCACATGGCTCTCTAGCCTCTGCTAAAAACTTCCAGGGAAGGAGAACCCATCACCTCCTAGAGAAGCCTGTTCCACTGAGGAACGGCTCTAACTGTCAGGAACTTCTTCCTGATGTTTAGCTGAAAAGTCCTTTGCCCCAAAGTCCTTTGCCAAGAGACCCTTCGTGGCTATTGGAAAGCAACCAACACAGAAGTGAATGTGAGGCCCCCCTCCCCAGTGACTTGAACACAGCACAGCAAAAGCACTGTTATGCTGTTTTCTCTGTAGCACATCCCCCCCAAAAAAGACCCCCAACTCTTACTGCCTTTTGATCAGACCACAGGTAGCAGAAGGCCACATTGGAGTCCAGCTATATCATTGCCCAGAACAAAGTTTGTAGAGGGGGGAGGCTGCTAGCGCTGGTGCCTAAGAGGGCTCCTGTACTTTTAAAAAGTCACCTAAAAGTGGGGGGGGGGGAATTACACTGCTTGCTGTGCATTGAAGGCACAGGAGCCTCTGCAAGATCTGAATCTCACTACCCTGTTGCAAGGAAGGTGCGATGTTCAGCTTCTCCCCATTCTCTTACTGACTGGGATCTGTCCAGGTCTCATTCCTTCATGGCACCCAGTCCTTCAGCCAGCTGTGTTCCAAAAGCCCTGATTAAAGGCCACATTCCTCAGCATTCCCTTTTGAAATCAAGATGAGCCTGCATCACTGGAGGGCTAAACACTGCTCCTTTCTTCCTCCCTCTCACGGACTGAGTCCCCCAAAGCAGAGGCAGCCAGCTTGTTCGAGTTTCCCCTTTAAACAGTCCACAGGTGGTCATAAACAGAGGACAGGAAGCATGGGGGGAGCAGATGGAGCGCTGGTGGGGGGAGCAGCCAAGGGAGGGCTCAAGGAAGCCAGCAGAGTCTGCACTGCCACAGCTACCCTTTGGATATATGGGGCTACTCTTTCTGGGGTCAGTTTAAGGATCCATGAGGTCCATAGCACCAGAGCAAGTTTAAATATTAGCGGGGCACTGTGACTTGGGCTGGAACAACAGGCACCTTCCCAGAGATAATTGGAACATTGGAAACAACTGACAGCTTCTTTTTCTGTGGTTGTGGTCCACAAGCCACATAAGTATGAAGACCCCCTATCTATCACAGTGTGAAGGCCGGCTAACCGTACAGCACAGCAGGGCCCCTGGAAATGCACAGCCCATAGGATGTGCTATATGTACTAATGGCCTCTGGGTCTTTATCAGCTCAGTACAGAACTGAGGCTTTTTTTCCTAGTAGGGTTACTATGTCAGCCACATGGAAACCAATAATGCCAGTGGTGTAACTTTCTCTGACAAGGAAAAAAGAGACAGACAAAGCTTTACCTGTTGAATTTATGCTGGCTACACAGTTATTGAAAACCTCAGGAGTCCATCCTCTCTCTCTCTCTCTCTCTCTCTCTCTCTCTCTCTCTCTCTCTCTCTCTCACACACACACACACACACACACACACACACACACAAAGGATTATCAGCAGCCCTAGTTAGTTCACTGTCATACGTGTCATGAAGTCAAGCCAACTTAGAGCCTCCATGATGGCCCTGGGCAAGTGACCCTACTGAGCCTGTAAGTCAGCACAATGGGCTATCTGCCAGTAAGGGGCTCAGGTTGCCAAACTGGGAAGTTCCCTTTGTTCTCCTCTCCTCCCCCTCCTCCATTGTTCCCATAACTCTCAGGTTGGTTATTTATATATATTTATTTATATTCCACTTTTCACTCCCTGGAGTCTCAAAATAGCTTGGGAAACAACATTACTGGTGCAGCAGACTTGGAGCCGGAGGCCACACGCCGCGCCTCAGTCCAGCCATGGGAGGCTGGGAGGGGGGCAGAGAGGCTCACTGGAGGAAGAAAGGAAGAAGCTCCTGGGTCCTCCTAGGCCTGCCTGGTGCATTTTTTTCCCACCTCCCTCGCAGTCAGCACAGCTCCCACCTCACCTCCACGTGCTGCCGTTCTTCCTCTGGACCCGCCGAGCAAAGAAGGCTTGAGCTCAGCGCCGCCGGGGCCAGCCAAAGGATTCTGCAGCCAGGGCCGCACACAGAGATATGGATGCCGCGGGACATTCTGGGTATGGTCCGGGATGCAGGACCATCCCTCTATTATCATTACATCGTTACATATGGTCACTATAGGTCACTATAGGTAAGGAGCATGATCAGAACTCCAAGGAACTGCAAGGCTTGCCTCCACATGATGAAAGGCCTATCCTGGCATTTCAACTAAGATGTGCTTTTAGCCAATGGCAGGGAAATGTGCAAACACGACTAGAACACGACTAGAACAGCCCATCACTTACACATACAAAAGTGCAAATGGATAAGACAGCATCAGGTTATATTAGGATACTTTCATGCCTAATTGGGCCACAAGAATATCATTTTGACTGGTTGTTCTCATTTTGTTCAGGGATCCTCTAAAGATTCTTCCATAACCAAGATACTGAACTTTGTCTAATGGACAGTCGGGTTACCTTTTTCTGTCCTGGCCCCCACCTGGTGGAACGAACTCCTTGAAGAGATCAGGGCCCTGTCTGAACTCCCAAAATTTCACAGGGTTTGCAAATGGGAGCTCCTCCACCAGGCATTTGCCTGAGTCCAACAACAGGTCCCCTCTCAGATATCCTCTCCATGGCCTGAACCAGTCTGTCCTCTCTAAGGGCCTTAGCTAAGTTCTGTTCCTGTTATATTGTTTAAGATCACTGAAATTGAGTCACTTAGATTATTGTTGTTGCTGTATTTATGTTATATATTAATTCATCCCCATGTTGTATGTAAACCGCCCTGAGCCATATGGAAGGGCAATATAGAAATCAAGATAGATAGACAGACGGACGGACGGACGGACGGACGGACAGATATCCACATCATGACTCATGGATTTCATTCGGGTAAGTCTATTTCCAAGTAACAAGCCGATAGAAAGGCTTCTTAAGTTCATTTCAGATAGTTCGTTTTTATTTTGTACATGTTATACAGCACTTTTATGCCTTCCTCACATGGCCAACATCACTTAAGGGAGGCAATTTATATCAGGAAAATGATTCCAAGGCTTCTCCCCTCCCCAGCTGCTATTTATACTTTAAAAATAAAATGAAAAGGAGAGCCAGTTAAATATCTCCTAGTTTTCTCCTCATAGCCCCTGATTTTCCATAATGAATTGTCTGGGTTTCATTCCCCATGCTAAACATCATGGGGCACTATGAAGAATCCTCATCCTCACAGATACATAAAGGCATACATTAAACTCCTGCCGAACTCTTGCTTTTTTTTGGCTTGAACTGTGAATAAACACTGCCCTCCGGTGGCCAAGAACAGGAATTCGGGGATAATATTCCTTGGAATTGCTCCTGCTCAGGCAGAGCCAAGACCTCCCCCAACCTCCCCCCCCCCCCATTTTTAAGAATGATATCCCAGGCTGCCAGGATAAATAGGCCAAATGGGCTTGTGTGTGCAAGGCTTTGCTCTTTGTGAAGGAATTCCAGATGACAGCCTCCACCCTGCCCCTCTCAGCTGTTTCAGAGAGCTGGATCCGATCCTCTGGTCTTCATTATATCGGCTTAGCCCATTGTCTCTGTGCCTTATTAATACCGCATGCCGTCTCAGCAGTCTGCACTGCACACAAACAAAGAGAGCACTTCCCAAACTAGTCTCCAAAACAGAGCTCTGCGTAAATTACAAAGGCCGCCTGCTTGCCTATGAAAATCATCTAAGAGACAGGGAGACCTTGATGCTCTTGATGGATTATTGCAGGGAAATGCTTTTTTTTTGTTCCATATGTTCCATCATAATCCCTGTGTTACCTCCCCACTACTTCCCTACGACTACGGCCTCTTAGTTATGTATTTCATTCAAACCAGTTGTGTCCATTCTTTTATAGAACACATCTGGGTAATTCAAACATGTTTTCATCAAGTGAAACTATTGCTCTAACATGACTCCAAATCAAGAGTATTGAGGATAATTCCCAATATTTTTTGAATATCCAGTACAGGGACATTGAATTTGAGGACAGTTTTAAAGTGTCCTTGGGCTGTACTAGGGTCCCTGCCTTTTACAACTGCATTTTCAGTGTGAGGAAGATCATAGAGAAAATCCCTAAGTCTTCAGTATGTTCCTCATAGATATTACAAATTCTGACAGCTCAAAAATCTTGCAGACAGTGATAGACCGAGTACTAAAACTAGAGTAACTCAGGTCCTGTGTAATCCAGATTTATATGAACTCAAGCGGTGACAGCCTCAGGATGTTGCCAATGTCGTATGGATGGGGTATATATGCCGCCAACATGCCAAGGCTATCCAGGAACATTTTCCTTGTCTCTGTGATACACAGCTGGTTTCTCTGGCTGACCAAAACGTATGGAAAGGCTTCCCAGGCTGCCAAGAATGGCCTTGCTGAGTGGATAAAAGAATCATCACAGTGGGTCCACTGGATACAATGGGACCACCCAGGGCTTTGAGCAACTGTCTCTGAATCTAGTGACCAGCAAGAGAAGGAATAAGACCCCTCTTTCCTACATGTCCCCATGAGCCCCAGGCCTCCATGCTAAGCAGATTGATCTATTAAAGACTGCAAATGCACGGTGGCATAAGCTTCCATGAACCACAACCTTCTTTATCAGCTCATGTGTCCAATTCACCTTTCACATTTTCAGGAATATTCCTAAAAATCATAAAAGTTGCTTGCAAGACTCTTCAGGAGAAGTGGCCTCTGTTCTAGGAGACGTAACTCTATCCTGTGCATCAGCTCTAAGAGGGAAAATGGAGGAAGGTTTGCTATACAACAGGTCCAACAGGTCCTGCCAGACCAACCTAGTTTCCTTTTTTGACCAAGTAACAGGTTTGCTGGATCGGGGAAATTTGGTTGATGTCATTTACTTGGATTTTAGTAAAGCTTTTGACAAGGTTCCCCATGATGTTCTGATGGATAAGTTGAAGGACTGCAATCTGGATTTTCAGATCGTTAGGTGGATAGGGAATTGGTTAGAGAACCGCACTCAAAGAGTTGTTGTCAATGGTGTTTCATCAGACTGGAGAGAGGTGAGTAGCGGGGTACCTCAGGGTTCGGTGCTCGGCCCGGTACTTTTTAACATATTTATTAATGATCTAGATGAGGGGGTGGAGGGACTACTCATCAAGTTTGCAGATGACACCAAATTGGGAGGACTGGCAAATACTCCGGAAGATAGAGACAGAGTTCAACGAGATCTGAACACAATGGAAAAATGGGCAAATGAGAACAAGATGCAATTTAATAAAGATAAGTGTAAAGTTCTGCATCTGGGTCAGAAAAATGAAAAGCATGCCTACTGGATGGGGGATACGCTTCTAGGTAGCACTGTGTGTGAACGAGACCTTGGGGTACTTGTGGATTGTAAACTAAACATGAGCAGGCAGTGTGATGCAGTGGTAAAAAAGGCAAATGCCATTTTGGGCTGTATCAACAGAGGCATCACATCAAAATCACAAGATGTCATAGTCCCATTGTATACGGCACTGGTCAGACCACACCTGGAGTACTGTGTGCAGTTCTGGAGGCCTCACTTCAAGAAGGACATCGATAAAATTGAAAGGGTACAGAGGAGAGCGACGAAGATGATCTGGGGCCAAGGGACCAAGCCCTATGAAGATAGGTTGAGGGACTTGGGAATGTTCAGCCTGGAGAAAAGGAGGTTGAGAGGGGACATGATAGCCCTCTTTAAGTATTTGAAAGGTTGTCACTTGGAGGAGGGCAGGATGCTGTTTCTGCTGGCTGCAGAGGAGAGGACACGCAGTAATGGGTTTAAACTTCAAGTACAACGATATAGGCTAGATATCAGGAAAAAGTTTTTCACAGTCAGAGTAGTTCAGCAGTGGAATAGGCTGCCTAAGGAGGTGGTGAGCTCCCCCTCACTGGCAGTCTTTAAGCAAAGGTTGGATACACACTTTTCTTGGATGCTTTAGGATGCTCTGGGCTAATCCTGCGTTGAGCAGGGGGTTGGACTAGATGGCCTGTATCGCCCCTTCCAACTCTATGATTCTATGATTCTATGATTCTATGATTCTACATTTGCATCCAGAAATTGTGAACTTATCCTGACACAGTGTTTTTACTTGGAATCATAGAGTTGGAAGGGTCCTTCTAGACCAGTGGTCCCCAACCTTTATTAGGCTGGGGACCGGCAGGGCATCGGGTCGCGCCCGCGCGGGCCACGCCCATGCTTCGGGCTGCGCCCGCAAGCCGCGCCCGGCCGCGCCCGCGCGCCGCACCCGCGGATCGGGCCGCACCCGCGAGCCACGCCCGGCCGCGCCCGCGGGCCGCACCCACGGATCGGGCCGCACCCGCGGGCCGCGCCCACGGATCGGGCCGAGCGGGCGCGGCCTGCACGGGCGCGGCCCGGCCCTGATTCCCTCTCCCCGCCCTCCCGCAGTAAGTAGCTTCCCGGGCCGCAAGCTTGCGGCCCGGGAAGTTTTTTACTGCGGGGGGGGGCGGGGAGAGGGAGCCGCGGCCCGGCGCCATGGCCATTGCGGCCCGGCGCCGGGCCGCGGCCCGCAGGTTGGGGACCACTGTTCTAGACCATCTAGTCCAACCACCTGCTCAATGCAGGATACTTGATTTCTATGTTGTTCTTACTGTATCTGGGATTCTAATATTTCTCGTTCCATTGTGGCATGGGTAAACAGAAAGCTATACGGATCACTCAGCTCTCAAGAAGAAGCAAAGCACTCACTGCAAAGCACAGATGCTCTGAAGAATGTTCACACACCTGCACTGATGTATCAAAAAGACCAGACAAAGGTCATCTGTATGCCCTCCATGTACCAGTATGTCTTGTTAATGATCCGTGTAGAGTTTAGGGGATACTCTGTTACCCTTTATTTTTGTTCAGCAATATCTTTTGCATTTCTTGGCCTGCTGCTCTATGGTCGTGTTAATTTATTCCAAGATTGGATTATTTATTTTATTGTTTTAGACAAAGAACTGCTTGAGGAAAGTGGGAGATAAATATTTATGATATGTTTAAATTAACACATGCACATTTACAAATGTACACAGTCATGACTGCGCAATGCTTCCATTATGCCTTTACATCTAGGTGTAAACTGAACGGAGCTTTTATTCCAATCCCAGGTCGATTCAGTCCCTGCCCTCTACACAGAATGCGATTTCCGTTTGGATTTGGGGCGATTTAAATTTTCCTTCTGCAGGAAGAAGGATTGATCCGGAGTGACCCTACCTTTGTTGTGTGATATCTTAGAGTGCTTTTAATGCTCAATATTTTTCAAATCCGGATTGGGAAAGAAAGCTCCGTGGTAGAGAACTCTGATAGGTCACACCTGGTCATGTGACAAGCTTGCCTTAAAGGAGAAGCCCCTAATTTCTCTCAACTTCTGTCGGTCCTGGATTTTTCCTCCCTCCTCTGCCTTTCTCGATCTTCTCCCCCCCCCCTTCCAAGAAAAGAAACAGGCTCCCTGCTTGGCTTCTCTTCCAACCCCCTTCAAGAAAAGAAAGAGGCTTGGCTCCCCCTCCCCTTCTAACTACCCTAACCACATGCAGAAGACTTTCCTGTTTCAATGGGGAGGGGGGGAGAGGAAGATCTGAGTTCAAAGCGATCTGAATTCAACAGGATTGACAATGGAATAAAGAAAGTAAGTGCAGACTCTGCCCTAGCATACCCATATTTGTGCATATATTTATCAACAAACACACAAAGGCATATATGCTGGCATACGCTTCCCAACACAGCACCGCCTGTCACCCTCACATCTATCCCACACAGACCTGTGTGGCCTATTACTGAGTGTGATTTTGCCTGAATTGTGTGGATTTAGTAACCGCTGACACCCAACACCACCTGGGACTCGCTGTGATGCCCAGCCCCAGCACCCCCCCCCCCCCGCCTCAAGCACAAAGACTCCTTCATCTTCCTGTTAATCATGCTTTATTGGGCAGGTAAAGGATGGGGGGATGAAATGTGGGGTTTATTTGAGACCTGTGAGAAACTTCTGCTGCCCATCCAAAGCTGATGCCTGGATGCTTATTGATTGCCAGAAATAGGAGCTCAAGAATTCTGTTTGTGAAAGGAATCCTCACACCAGGAGAAGCAGGCTTCAAACAATGAACCTTGATACACCTATGACTAGTTCGATGATGGCCTCTCTCTGAGCATCAGCAACTCATTCATTTTGCCTAAAGGTAGCCTGGATTCAATCACTGGTTTAATGGGATTTGCAGGAAACTTTCTTGCAAAGTTGCATTCCACAGAAGGGGGGAAAGTGTACGGCAGAGGTCTCCCCATGTCAAGCCTAGTTTGACTCTGAGAAGCCAGAGACAGAACCTGGAAACTCAGGCAAGCAAAACACCCATTTTTCAATAGCGCTCATTGCTCAAGGCAGAAACCTCTGTCTACTAGCTACGTCTCATTATACTGACTCTCCATAGGTGTGTTTTAGTGGTAACTGGCATCTGAATGTCAGATATTATGGCAACAGTAGCTTTGTCCCGCTTCACCCTGATGCTCAACAACCATCCTTGACACTTTTGTGGCAATTGGATCAGATCAGCCAACTCATTGTCCATGTGAGATCTAAGAAGTGACTTTGATTCTGACCTGCCCAGGTGAAAAACTAGGGGCTCTTTGCTTTCCCATCAAATCAGGCTCCATGTGGATCATTGACAGTGAGTGACAGTCCCAAACAACCATTCTCAATGCAGAGCAGTGGTTCAAATGATTAGGTAAAGGTAAAGGTATCCCCTGTGCAAGCACCGAGTCATGTCTGACCCTTGGGGTGACGCCCTCTAGCGTTTTCATGGCAGACTCAATACGGGGTGGTTTGCCAGTGCCTTCCCCAGTCATGACCGTTTACCCCCCAGCAAGCTGGGTACTCATTTTACCGACCTCGGAAGGATGGAAGGCTGAGTCAACCTTGAGCCGGCTGCTGGGATCGAACTCCCAACCTCATGGGCAAAGGTTTCAGGCGGCTGCCTTACCACTCTGCGCCACAAGAGGCTCCAAATGATTGGCAGGACACAATTCCTGCCTCTGGTAATGCCAAATCCTTTCCTTCCACTTGTCTCCTTTTTATGGTCAGCTTTTTTTTTAAGAAGAAGAAAGATCCTAGAACAGTGGATGGCAGTGGTTAAAGATGAACATAAAATTGTGTGGAATTGAGGCATAGCACAACAGCATCCAACAGCAGCGCCCAGCAACTAGCAGCAATTCCTCTCACTCCTGCCTTGTACTTCACCTGCAAGTGCTGTGGCGTCAATAACCCGCAAGTGCTGTGGCGTCAACTCCTCTGGAAGATGCTTGAGTAGTATGAGCCCCTGCTGAGCACAGATGCCAAGAGCGCAGAATGGTTTCCAGTGCCCCTAAATTAAGCTTTGCCTCCAGAGGATGAAATTGCTTGTAATCCATCTAAACACTTTTCTCCCCTGGCTGGCTCTCTGCCTCCTATGCATACTGCATCTCTGGTTTGTATTAGGAGAAGGAGCTAAAGTGGGCCTCCATGAAACCAGATAAGACAGCTCAAGCAAAGAGGGAGAGGAGAGGCTAAGTGGATTCCCTACAAGCGGGTCAAAAGAAATACTCGGATGTGGGTTGCTTCTTTGTAGGTATTTTGAGTGAAATCTGTTGTGCCACAGTTCTTAATCTATGTTGGTTACACACATCTCTGCTGCAGATAGAAACAATTTCAGAATTAGGAATATGCACTTGGGAATTAACTAATGAAAATCCAAACAGAATCCTTGTTATTTCTCAATATTTTTGATATAATTCATCTAATCACCAAAACTAACCCCATTCATAATCTCCAGAAAACATCAGCAATTACTATTAATTTGGCACATCACGGTTTTTTCACAGTTGTGCAGGGTCAAGGAAGTGAAGCAGAAGGGAGAGCAAAGGCAAAGAATGACTCAGTGGATAATCTATTTCAGTGGTCCCCAACCTTTTTATCACCGGGGACCGGTCAACGCTTGACAATTTTACTGAGGTAAAAAGGGGTAGTCTTTTGCCGAGGGATGTTGCTGCCACCGCCTGAGCCCTGCTCCACTTGTTTTCCCACTGGCGCCCCTGACTTCCCGCTGTCCACTGGGGGGCTCTTGCCAGCAGCAGCTGCGCAGTGCCATGCCGAGGGGGAGCCTCAGCCATGGCGGCCACCGGAGAGCATCAAAGATGAGCAGCAGCCAGGGAGGAGGACGAGGACGAGCCGTGGCCCGGTACTGACTGAGCCACGGACCGGCCCTGGTCCCCGGACCGGGGGTTGGGAACCACATCTATTTGACAGGGACATATTCCAGCCAAAGGAGCAACTAGATGTTCCCAACAAGAGGATTATCTTTTTATAACACTGTTTCCACTTGTCCTATTAACCAGTGGAGGAAAATGAGACTACTTCTATGCACAGATGCAAACATTTTGTTTAGCATTCTATGAAAACAGCCATAGCAGACAAGGACTGCTCTCTCCCATCATAAGTAGCATGCCTCTAAGGAGCAAGAGAAAACATTTTGTACGTATTTTCTGTAAGGTAGCCTGAAGACTGGAGGAGGAATAAAACTAGAGGCTGAGGCTGGCCATTCTAACCATCTCCCCATGATAGATACTGTTTCTTTGGGAAAGATAGAATTGTTCCTGTTCTCCCCAGAAGGCAGGCTGTGGGAAGCATAGGATGCTCAGTCACATTATATCTGTCCTTATACTCCTTAGAAGGCATTCAGATACAGAATGAGAGCAAAGGACACCTGCATAAGTGCAATGTAAATGTTTTGCTTGTACACTCTGGCAGGCAGGCTGGCAAGCATTATGCAGCAGATTATATTGGAGAGACTGAGGGAAATGTTCCCACTGACTGAAAGACAAGGGCATGCAACACAGAATACAAGTAATGTGTGATGAAGAAGCATCTGAGACCTCTCTCTAAATAAGAGATCAGGTGGAAGTGGAAAGTGATCTATTTTAAACAAAACTGGAATGTACAGATAGTGATTGAAGCATTTTTCCCCTAGTCCAGCTACCTCAGCTTGCCTGGAAGAAAAATGTTTTAAACCCCAAACTGTTGTTGTTGTCAGCCATGTCTTGGCTATCCCATGGCACAGCTGCCGCCGCACTCCTCAATCCTGCACTGCCTTTTCAACCATGCAATGTTTTGGCCAGTGTCCATTTTCATTGTGTCTAACCACCATGTTCTTTGTCGGCCTGGTTTCCTTTTTCCACTGATCAATCCTAGCATAATTGCTTTCTCCACAGAGTTGGATCGCATGACGTAAGTGAGCTGGAGTTGTGTGATATATCAGACTGTATGCACTATAGTATTTCCTTGTTTGTGACTTGCTGGCCATGGAATCTGCAGAAGTCTTCTCCAACATCAGAGTTCAAAAGAATTGATACTTCTCTTGTCCGATTTTTTCATTATCCAACTTTCACAGCCATGAGTGGCAACTGGAAACATGATAGATCAAACTAATCCACATTTGGTAGTCAGCCTTGCTTTTCCATGTTTGGTTCAACTTCATCATTGCCAATTGAACCAGAGTAATTTGACGTTTTATTTCCATACTGCAAATGCCACTCACATCAATCTGTGACCCAATTTTTGAATACATTTGATCTCTTCACCATCAATTATTGTTGTGACATGTCGTTTTTTTGCAGTGGTCATTATTTTTGTCCTTTTAGTGTTTAAGAAAAGGCCAGATTCCTTCCTTACTTCATTGACCTTAATCAGCTGTTCTCGGCCTTCCTTAGTTTCTGACAGGAGGGTAGTGTCTTTGGCATACCAAAGATTATGTATATTCCTTCCTCCAATCTTAATTCCAGTGTCTGATTCTTTGAATTCAATCTCTCCCATAATGATCTCAGCATGCAAGTTAAACAGGAAGGGGGAAAGAATACAACCATGGTGCACTCCTTTCTCTGTTTTGAGAACTCTAGCAAAGTAATATACAGGAAGAGAATGGGGTTAACTGCTCTCACTTTAACATTCCCCATACACTCATACACTTGATGATCCTTTGGATAAGTGGAAAAACTCACACAAGCGAGTTCCTATGTCCTGGTTTCTGCCATGCTAGTAAGAATGCTATTGACCTATAAAATGGGGATGCTCTCTGCCTGGAATAAGGCATGGAAGAATCCTTATGCAAGGGAAACAATCCCTGATGAAGTGTATGTGCACACAAAGGCACGTAAAACCTTCAGTAAACTTTGTTGGCCTTAAAGATGCCACTGTACTCAGACTTTGTTCTGCTGCTTCAGAGCAACACAGCTCTACCCTCCAGAATCCCTGGAAATGTCATCCTGAGTAAGTAGGAAACACAGGTGTATCAGATTGAAATACATTTCTCATTGAAATTAATGTAAATAAATTAAAAATGGAATAAGAAATCACAAAAGCAACAATAGTAAAAGTTTAAAATAAACAACCAAAAGAACTTTTCTACGGTCATATTCATGACCAGTATGGGCCATGAAACCAGAAGGATGGATGATTTGCAGAAAATCTGAAACTTAGAGCTATGTATTTATGTAAAGTTTCACCAAGGGATTGTAGTATTTGTAAGTCAAGAGAGCATGGTTTGTCATTCCTACCTCTGCATAATAACCCTGGTCTTCCTTGGTAGTCTACCATCCGAGAGCCCACATCCAGCCGGTGCTGAGGCAGAATTCCCATTCAATGTATTGGTTTTAGGTTGGTTGCTCCCAGCCCAAGGGAAGTCTGCTAGCCTCAACCAGGGCCAGGGCTTTTTTGGTCCTGGCCCCAACCTGGTGGAATGAGTTCCTGGGAGAGCTGAGGGCCCTGACAGAGCTGGTCCAGTTCCACAGGGCTTGCAAGATAGAGCTCTTCCACCAGGCATTGGGTTGAGGCCCCTCCTTTGTGTGAAGTCCCCCTTCTGCTGGCTAGGAGTCAGCATCAATAAGCCGGCAGCAGAGTTTGTTAATCATTGCTGCAATCACTGTAATGATGTTGCTATTGGGTTGTTTTAGGCTGTTTGAATTTTTAGGATGGTTTTAAAGTTGAGTATTATTTGTATGTTATAGTAAACATCTTGTAAGCCACCATGAGCCAGCCTAGTGGGGAAGGGGGTGGGGTAAAAGTCAAATAAATAAATACTAACCAGAGCCTACCTTGCTTAGCTTTTGAGTTCTCAGAAGATCAGGCTAGCCTGGTCCATTCAGTTCAGAGCTCTTACAACTATACCCAGAACCAATAGTGTAAGTATACTGTCCCCATAAGATGGTGAGAGAACCAAGTTCTTCCTTCCCAGAGAGAACCAAGTTCTTCCTCCCCAGAACTAATTTTTGCTCTTATAAGCAGTGCTGAGTGAAAGCGACAGCACAGCTTTAACAAATCAGACAAATCTGTGGGGAAAACAAGAAAAGCTTCTTGAAATGCCAGGGGTGAGAGGGTGGTTATTTTCCATGTTTTAACAATAGCACTCCACCATTGAGATAATCCCACAGTAGCCTATATAGACACAAAAGACATAATGGGTTACCAATGTAAACATAATTTGGCATAGAGATGGGGGGTGGTGAAAGCGGGAGATGTGAAAGTGAAATGAGAGAAGGCCACAAGCAAGACTGGACCCAGGTTATTGAAGGGCTCCTGCCTTCTCCAGATCAAACTTTCCTGGACTTTGGGGTAAGACTCTGTTTTGTGTACAGCCACTTTTGGAGGCTCAATGGATGCTAATGCATTGAAAAGACTGTGGGATGTTCTACTCTGTGAGGCACAATAGTATCTGCCCTCACAATGAAAACTGTGAAAATTGTTTGTACAAGTTTTGAGATTAGCATTCTTCCCTGAAAGACTGATTAGAGATTTGATTATAGCTGCTTCATGTTTCTTATTATTTAAACATGTTTTAAATAATATAATATTTTGATTATCTGTTTTATTGTGTTTTTATGCTACTGTAAGCCTCTTGCTTGTCTTTTAAAAAATAAATAAATACAAGTATTTATACTCTCAGAAACCTTTGGTTAATGAACAGGAAAATTGCTTCACCTCTTAAGAAGAGGTCAATAGGAGAAGAGAGGAAAAGAAAATAGCCTACTAGAGTGTTCAGCACCTTCATCCAATGGTACTATGGAGGGGGAAGATGAAGATAAAAGTAGGGACTGGAAAGGATAAGGAACAAGATGGCCATTGACTGATATCAGGAGCAATCCCTGTACAAGAATATGTCTCCCTTCACAATCCCAGTACAAAGGACAGCCTCACTAGTCCACTAAATGGAGGAGGGAAGGAGAGCAGGTGTGCTGGGCCTGCCTGCTGCCTCCAAACAATCATCTGGTGGTCTGCAGGGTACGACCACACAGGTCAAGTGGCTGTGCCTGTACACCCCTCCCAGCTGCTTTCCAAATACTGATGATTATGAGGGGAGAGAGGTTTCATGGCCACTTCTTCAGCACAGTCTCTTCTACAGACATCCATGGTACACGATCAGCATGGTCAGCTTGCTCTCCTTTCTCATACATACGCGGGGCTGTCGTCTGTACCAAAACTATACATAGTGAGACATATAGGCTGGACTTCAGGAAAGTAAATTTTAACAAACTTAAAGTTATGCTGCATATAATTCAATGGCCAGAAAAATGTAAAGAGATGAGAGTCCAAGAGGGCTAGCGTGTCTTAAAAGTGAAATATTAAAGTCACAATCACAAACAATTCCCTTGAGAAGGAAAAATGGAAGGAGCCTAAAAAAGCCAGGGTGGCTCCATAAACAGCTTTCAAAAGATTTGAGTAATAAAAAATGTATTATTTTTCTATGTTTTATGTAAACCACCCTGAGCCTCAGGGGAGGGTGGTATATAAATATATAAATCTGTAAACCGCTCCGCAGGATTGGCCCCTCCGAGTGTCAGTCCAGGGCCATGGGGCCAATCGCGCGGTTCCCGATTGGCCCCTTGGCCCATCCCAGACTCGGAGGTGAGGGGACCGGGGGAAGAGCCTTCGTCTCCAGGAAAGTAGCAGGGCCACCATTTCAAAGACACAGCGGCCCTGCTCCTTTCCCAGCACCGAAGCCAGGATCTCGGGGAGGAGGGTGGGGGTAAGGCTTCGGTGTGGCAAAAGGAGCAGGCCCGCCACATCAAAGACATGGCAAGCCTGCTTCTTTCGCCGTGTCAAAGCCAGGACCTCGGGGAGGGGAAGGCTTCGGCATGACGAAAGGACCAGGCCTGCCGGGTCTCCTTTCGGCGCACTGAAGCCGGGCCCTCAGGGGAGAAGCAGCGGGGCTGGCGCGGCGGAAGGGGCCCACCAGCAGCCCTGCAAGGCCGCCAGGGCCAGCAGCACCCCAGCTAGCATCCATTGTATTAGAAAATACAATGGGCTTTACCTTTAGTAAATAAATAAAATACTCATTTAGGAAATAGAAGGAGGGTCTGATAGCCAAGGATAAATATAAATAAATAACCAATGCTTTTAGGGAGAGTGTTAGAAAAGCTAAAGCTCCGTTGTGAGAAATGCTAATCACAACAAAAAAAGGGTTCTTTACTTATATTCAATGTAAGAAAAAAAGTAAGGACATAGTAGGACCATTTGGGGATCAGAAAGTGACATTGTAACAGGTGGTGAAGAGAGGGTTGAATTGCTCAATTTCTACATTCCTGATGGTTAGAGCGATTCCTCAGTGGAACAGGTGGTGAGTTCTCCCTTGTAAGTTTTTAAGCAGAGGCTAGATAGCCACCCAACAGAAATGCTGATTCTGTGAACTTAGGCAAATTGTAAGTGGGTGGGCAGAATGAACTGTGTTAGTGGGTGGCTCCTGTGGCCCTTTATTGCATGCCCAGGGAAATGCTGATGTGTTTAATTGTTGTCGGGCTCTTACTGGTTGGCAAGACTCCCTAGACCTTCTGGGTGGAGGGACTACTCATCAAGTTTGCAGATGACACCAAATTGGGAGGACTGGCAAATACTCTGGAAGATAGAGACAGAGTTCAACGAGATCTGAACACAATGGAAAAATGGGCAAATGAGAACAAGATGGAATTTAATAAAGATAAGTGTAAAGTTCTGCATCTGGGTCAGAAAAATGAAAAACATGCCTACTGGATGGGGGATACGCTTCAAGGTAACACTGTGTGTGAATGAGACCTTGGGGTACTTGTGGATTGTAAACTAAACATGAGCAGGCAGTTGTTGCAGCGGTAAAAAAGGCAAATGCCATTTAGGGCTGTATCAACAGGGGCATCACATCAAAATCACAAGATGTCATAGTCCCATTGTATACGGCACTGGTCAGACCACACCTGGAGTACTGTGTGCAGTTCTGGAGGCCTCACTTCAAGAAGGATGTACATAAAATTGAAAGGGTACAGAGGAGAGCGATGAAGATGATCTGGGGCCAAGGGACCAAGCCCTATGAAGATAGGTTGAGGGACTTGGGAATGTTCAGCCTGGAGAAAAGGAGGTTGAGAGGGGACATGATAGCCCTCTTTAAGTATTTGAAAGGTTGTCACTTGGAGGAGGGCAGGATGCTGTTTCTGTTGGCTGCAGAGGAGAGGACACGCAGTAATGGGTTTAAACTTCAAGTACAACGATATAGGCTAGATATCAGGAAAAAGTTTTTCACAGTCAGAGTAGTTCAGCAGTGGAATAGGCTGCCTAAGGAGGTGGTGAGCTCCCCCTCACTGGCAGTCTTCAAGCAAAGGTTGGATACACACTTTTCTTGGGTGCTTTAGGATGCTTTGGGCTGATCCTGCGTTGAGCAGGGGGTTGGACTAGATGGCCTGTATGGCCCCTTCCAACTCTATGATTCTATGATTCTAACACATTATCTCCTCCAGCCATACCTTTTTATTTTTAGAGGCAGAGGGGAAGTGAAAGTCATTCAGCCTCGCCTTGGCCCCGTCCAGCATCAATAACTCATAGCCAAACCGCTCATGCTGTCTTTCTTTTTCCTTTAATCTCACTGCATTACAAGAAAAGGAACCCCTTTCCCTTCTCCCATCACTCCTTTTAACCATTTCCGTTTGCCTCTTCTCCTCCCCCTCCTTAACCAACCAGAAGTTACTTCCTTCCGTGTCTTTCCCCCAGCGTGCTCCACCCTGTCAGAGCCAAAGGTGCCGAAGGTGCTGCAGCCCCTGCTATCATCAAACAAGAGAGGCACTAAATTGTCTCAATCATTCCCTCCCTGCATTGCAATTCTTCACCAGGACGCTCCCTCCCAGCCGTAAGTAGAGCAGACCAGACCGGGGGGGGGGGGTGCTCAGTGAGGTGGCATTCTTATACAGGGCATGGGGCTACTGGCAGGACGCCCACCCATGGCCACGGGTGAGTCCTGACAATTGTTTATTTGTTTGTTTATTTTTTAAATTATATACCGCCACTCCCCAACAGGTCTCGCGGCGGTTTAAATAATAAAACATTAAAATACAATGAAATCCCATAATTTACCCATTTAAACAGTAAAACAATAAGAATGACAACAGCCGGCAGTGGTCACATCCTCTAGCCAATTCTAACCCCATCTTGTTCAGCCAGAGGCCATGCCATCCCTCCAGTGAGAGAGGGAGCTGGTCTGATAGACCTTGGGGGTCCAAGCTGGAATCCCGGGACTCGTCCCTGGATTGCCACTTTGGGGTCGAGAAGTGACTTTCCTCCAGGCCAGAGTGGCCATGAATTCTGGTTTGGGGGCGGGGGCATCATCTGGGCATGGAATTGGGGTCACTGTGGTGGACAGGTAGTTGTGAATTGGACTAGATGACCATGGAGGTCCCTTCCAACTCTATGATTCTATGACAAGGCCTCATGCTCCATTCCCTACCTAGTTTCTCTTTCCCCCAGTCCTCCTAAACACACTCCTCCCAATATGCAGACTAAGTAGTTTCATTACTCCACCCAACAGCATATATCCCCAAAGCTTTACAGAACGTGGTAGGTTAATTAGGCCATTTGCAGTGGTGATGTTGAAATACAACAGAGAGCAGACTAGCAGACTCCTTCTGTGGCAACCTACAGGCTATGAACTGCTGCTACTAGAATACCCGATTTGAGTCAGCCTAGATACTTTACAGCAGACCAGACATTATACAGCCTAGCTGGTTTATAGGACTGAGTCAGAGGCAAACCCAGTTAACATGGGCATGCAGGAAGGCAGTGTTCCATCCACAGGAGCAGCACAGCCTACAGGGGATCTTCTTAATCCAGACCCCCAGGGTAGCTGGGTGTGGAGGCTGGCCTGCTGTCTCATCTGATTGGATTTCAGCCAGGAAGTGGAGTGTGGCCTGAAACAGTGCCAACTGCTCCAGTTAAGCACCCTCCCTCTCCCCCTCCTAATCTCTTTATGGACAGGTCTGAGAATTATCTCTCCCCCCTCAAAGAGAAACTGCAAACATTTTGTATTTGCTGCAGGCCAGGGGAGCCTCCTGCCATATGCTGGGTATTATCCTTTCCCTGCAGGAGGGCACCATTTCACATCAACTTGATGAGAGCTCCCCAAGCCATAGTTCTGCGCCATTAGATGGAGCTGCTTTTCCCATCCACAGCTGAATACAGCTCAGGACTCCCCATGGGTTCGGCAGCCAAGCTAAAGCAGACATGACAGTAATTCAAATGGTATCCTCAAAGCAATGAGAGAGGAAGCTATCTGTTCCCCCCAATGATTCCACTAGGCCGGAACATCCTCATGGCTGTCTCTGCACTGTTTCCAGTGTCAGAGCAAGCTACATACTCCGTGTGTCGTCTCTGTAGTGCCAGCCCTTCAGTATCAGCCAAGAGAAAAGTCCTGGAACCAAGCTTCTATTATACACAGAAATGGCTGGCCAACATGTCAGAAAGAAAACACTGTGAGATGGGGAGACAGGACCACTGGCACAGGGCATTAGGTCCAAAGGGTATTCAACCTAACCAGAACTAGATGACTGGGCTGGATATCCTGAGGTCCATAAGAAAGGGCAATGTAGTCCTTCCCCAGGCCAATTCCAACCCCTGCCCCCCACCTCTGTCTGAGAAAATGACTTACCAGCCAGGAAGTGACCTGTGATTGTTGTCAATGGTGTTTCATCAGACTGGAGAGAGGTGAGTAGCGGGGTACCTCAGGGTTCGGTGCTCGGCCCGGTACTTTTTAACATATTTATTAATGATCTAGATGAGGGGGTGGAGGGACTACTCATCAAGTTTGCAGATGACACCAAATTGGGAGGACTGGCAAATACTCCGGAAGATAGAGACAGAGTTCAACGAGATCTGAACACAATGGAAAAATGGGCAAATGAGAACAAGATGCAATTTAATAAAGATAAGTGTAAAGTTCTGCATCTGGGTCAGAAAAATGAAAAGCATGCCTACTGGATGGGGGATACGCTTCTAGGTAGCACTGTGTGTGAACGAGACCTTGGGGTACTTGTGGATTGTAAACTAAACATGAGCAGGCAGTGTGATGCAGCGGTAAAAAAGGCAAATGCCATTTTGGGCTGTATCAACAGAGGCATCACATCAAAATCACAAGATGTCATAGTCCCATTGTATACGGCACTGGTCAGACCACACCTGGAGTACTGTGTGCAGTTCTGGAGGCCTCACTTCAAGAAGGACATCGATAAAATTGAAAGGGTACAGAGGAGAGCGACGAAGATGATCTGGGGCCAAGGGACCAAGCCCTATGAAGATAGGTTGAGGGACTTGGGAATGTTCAGCCTGGAGAAAAGGAGGTTGAGAGGGGACATGATAGCCCTCTTTAAGTATTTGAAAGGTTGTCACTTGGAGGAGGGCAGGATGCTGTTTCTGCTGGCTGCAGAGGAAAGGACACGCAGTAATGGGTTTAAACTTCAAGTACAACGATATAGGCTAGATATCAGAAAAAAGTTTTTCTCAGTCAGAGTCGTTCAGCAGTGGAATAGGCTGCCTAAGGAGGTGGTGAGTGCCCCCTCACTGGAAGTCTTCAAGCAAAGGTTGGATACACACTTTTCTTGGATGCTTTAGGATGCTTAGGGCTAATCCTGCGTTGAGCAGGGGGTTGGACTAGATGGCCTGTATGGCCCCTTCCAACTCTATGATTCTATGATTCTATGATTCTATGATTCTATGATTGACATATTCAAAATCAGGCCAGGGAAGAGGAACACAATACGCCGAAAACTGTAACATGTGGTTTGACTCCTATTACAGAAAAAAAAATCTGCCCCCCCTCCCCTGTCTGGGTACAAAAGTACAATAGTTTTTTCTTGGCACACATTCTTGTAGTACATGTTTTTCTGACTTCTCCAAGGACACCCCTCAAAACAGCTTCCTTGTGGTGCTCATGTCTGCAATGGCTGTGATGAATGGTGCAACTCACTGGTGATTGAACCTGGGACTTTCTGCACCTGAAGCAGAGATCCTACCAATGAACCACAGCCCCACCCCAGCCACATGAAGCACACTCAAGTGTTCTTTCTCAGAACCTCCCTATCTCACAGAGCTGTTGTGATAAAATGGTTGAGATACATTGCCCTGACCCTCTTCGGAGGAAGAACAGATAGAAACAAGAACAATATATGGGACAAACATTCAAGAGACGCCTTTGATAGGATCTCAACAGAGCACTCTGTGTTTTATTTTCAGGTGTCCACAGTGCCTGAGCCACAGGGAACTGTGATGAAGACGGAAACATTAGAAAAGTTGAGGGAACTGAGAACAAGGTTTTGCTTAAATGGATATCCCTTTGGCTGAGAAACTTCCCTCCATTTCTGACACAAGTACTTGTTGCTGAACCATTTATCCGGGGTACAATTACTCTGAAAGACAGAACTAATAAGAGTTTCTCCAGCACAGCTTAGAAATTCTCTCACTCACTGACCGCAGGAAAGCTGTGCTTTAAAGGCTTTTTTGTTAACAAGAGCATGTCAGAGAGCAAAAAAAAAAAAAGAGTACAATTTCCATGCCAGATTTTCTTCTGGCACTGGAATAAATTTCCTTTCACAAAGTCCTATTGTTCTAGGCAGCTCTGACTGAACAGAGCTGAAGCACAGGTGAAAGAAAGAAAGAAAGAAAGAAAGAAAGAAAGAAAGAAAGAAAGAAAGAAAGAAAGAAAGAAAGAAAGAAAGAAAGAAAGAAAGAAAGAAAGAAAGAAAGACTTATTTCCAACTTTTCATCAAGAAAAGGTTCGCTGCCTGATGGATTGTTTCGCTTGAAGGGCATGCAAGACAAAAAATGAGAAAGACTGTCTTCAAAGGACATATAAAGTCAGGGCTGCTTTACAGATGCTCATCTCCACACACACACACATACACACACACACTGTAATTAGATACACATAGACCCAGATGTTCTGATTACTAGAAAAAAAATACTTAGACTAATCTGAAAATGGTGCATTTATTCCCCCCTTGTTCGAAACTGGACAAAAAGTCACGATCACAACCAGCAAAACCAGCCGAATGTGGCAAAGTAGAAGATCTCCTTTTCATATATACTTAATATATCCCTAATGGGACAGAGGATATTTTAATTGGCAGACAGAAATGCATGTCTGATGATGGAACAACAGCATGGAGACAGGTACTCCCACTCCATATACTTTAGAAATCCTTGGTTTATAGATCTCCAATGGCATACAAGATGTTCACTCCGAACAAATTGTAAGAGAATCTGAATGTTGATTTTGTTTATTTGTTTTGTCTGCTATTTTGGTTATGGCTTCCTTTACTAAAAAAGTCTGCTTTAATTGTATGTTTACATAGCAGCATATAATACTTTTCAGAGTACAATAATGATTAACGGTTATTTAACTTCTCCCTGTTCAGCCCTACAAGCTTAGCTTGAAATACTACGTTTTAATCACTATCTTCCAAAGTGTTCAAGATGAAAATAAAGAATGGAACGATGGAAGAATGGTAAGAAAGGGTGGTCCTATATCTATGACAATTGTGAAGGAACTCTAAAGATGAAGAGGCTCTCTATTTTCATGACAGTAGTCCAAATACATTTTCTGAGGCTTGAAGTCACCTGCCCTAAAACTGTGCACATCTTCACATCTTGCTCTCTGATTCCTTGAGGTAGTAAACATAATTGGACTCAGTTTTATTCCCTACAAAGCGACTAGGGTTTTCGCAGGCTAGCCACATCCTCGATTTGATATTTGGCACTGGGGTGGAGGTGGATTGGATGGTGGTTGATGCCATCCCATGGTCAGGCCACCATGCCCTGAAGGCACTACCCCTTTCCTGTTCAGGTGGCAGGCACATTTTAGCCCACCCACAGAGACTTATGGATCCAGAAGGAATGCTCCATGGGATCTTGCACCTCCCAGTGACTCACTGGTGGTCCTGGTAGAGGCCTGGCAAGCTTGATGAGATCACTTCCTGATGACCTCTCTGCCCCTGCCTCAAATTGGATTCTTGGGGCCGTTCCGCATTCGTCCAAAATAGCACAATGGTTACAAATTGAAATCGCTACAGTTTTGCCATTATGCACAACGTCGTTGACAATCTGCAACACTCCTGAAACCGATCTGCGTCCAGTTCGTTTACTGTATTAACTGTGGCGGGAAGATCACGGCGGAGTGACAAGATTTTGTCCGCAAAATAGCTCGCTAAAGCCTCACAGCCTAGTTCCAATTTGCTACTATTTTGGCGCCCCTCAAGGGCGGTAAGAGATCTAACTACCCTAAATAGTTGGGCCGGGCGAGAACTTGCGGATGCGATTTCCGTGGCAAAAAATTCACGTTTTGCCACTTTCACCGCCATCTTATACGCCCTCATAACCGTGAGATAAGATGTTCTCGTAGCTTTGTCGCGAGTATTCCGCCACACTCGCTCCAGTCATCTCACTTCCCTTTTCCTTTCCCGAAGCTCCCCGGTGTACCAGGGAGCCCGTTTGAGTCGAAGGCAGAGAGGATGTTTAGGGGCGATCTCATCTATAGCAGCCGATAGGCGGGACTGCCAGTCCGCCACCAAAGCCGCTAGTGAGTCACCAGGAGGCATCGGGTCCCGCAGAGCATTCTGGAATCCAATTGGATCCATGCGTCTCCGCGGGCGGGCTAAAATGCGCCCACCGCCCAACTGGGGGGGGTGGCATCTTGAGCCGGGCCCACAGGGCATAGTGGTCTGACCACGGCACAGCTAAAGCTGTATCCAGATCCACCTCTATCCCAGCGCTGAAAATCAAGTCAAGTGTGTGGCCAGCGTGATGGGTGGGCCCAGCAACAAATTGGCAATATGCTTGTCTTGACTGTTGCTATTCTAGCAGACCAGGATAGTTTCATTCCATTCCATCTCTTGATAGCTAATTGGATACTACTCCAAAGTTTTTCATAATTGCCAGTGAAAAGGTTTCTGAAGTCTTTGTCTAGATAGATACCCAGGTATTTAACCCATTTGGGATTGACTTCACAACCAGTATGTTCCTTGATGTTTTGCACCTCTGAATCTGTGACTCCTTGTAGGATGATTTTTGTCTTTGCTTTATTTATTTTGTATCCTGTATAGAGTCCAAAGTTTCTTAGTAGAACTAATAATAGTGGAATTGATTTTGCTGGGTTTTCCAAAGTACAGACTACATCGTCAGCATAGCATTTCAATTTGAATTCTTCACCTTCAATCCTTATTCCATTGCTTTCATGGCTCGGATCTTTGATGCCAGCATTTCTAGTACCAGATTAAATAATAATGGAGATAGTGGACAACCTTGCCTGGTACCTTTGTTTATATTAATCGATTGTTCTGTAAGCGTTCCATTTACTAATATCCTTGCTTCCTGTTCCGAGTATATACATCTGATCAAGTCAAAAAAAAGTATCACCACAGTCTATCAGTTTAAGAGTCATAAATAAAAAGTCCCAACAAACATTGTCAAAGGCTTTCTCTGCACCTAAAAATATAAAGGCCGCTTTCAACTTTTTCTACCACGTGTAGTCTGCAACATTCAGGACAAACCTAAGGTTGTTCCTCATTAACCTTTTTGGCATAAAGCCTGTTTGGTCTTGATGCACTACACATCTTTTCAGTCTCTCCGCTAGTATTTTCGCAAAAAATTTATAATCCACATTTAATAAAGTCTATAAGAATTGGGCGATGTTACATCCCCTCCTTCTTTATGGATGAGTGTTATTGAAGCTTGTTGCCAGGATTTCGGAAGGGACTTTTCTGGGTTGTGAGGCCCGTCAATGACCTCATTTAGTAATTGAAGCAGGTAAGGAGAAATTACTTGTCCCATCTTCTTGTAATATATTGCACTTAGCCCATCGGGCCCTGACCACAGAATCTTCACCCAACCCTGTAAGGAGGAATGGAAAGACCTCTATAAGAAAAGCCCACACAATCCATGTGATTGTCCCATTAAACATTAGCTCTGCTGCATGTGAGATGCTCACAGAGAAGTGGTTCACAAGTAGTAATACCATAATAATAGAATGAAATGTTATAATTGGTTTTACCACTTCAGACTGCAGGAAGTGAGTATCACTTTTGAATTCTTGATTAAATGAGTACATCATGTAGAAGGGTTCTAGCCACACTTGGTCTGCTGTATTGCTTTTCTGTTTGCACAACAATTTTAACATAGGTGAACATGCTAAATTGTGACTTCCCTATCTAAAATACGGAGTGGTGCAATCCATTCTATCACCTCATTATATATGTGCAGACCAGGCCTCTACCTCCAGGTGTTGTTCAAAGGAAGCTTAAAGGATATGAATGATGTGTGAATATTAAAAGTAAATCAGGGATCAGCTTTAGCATATGGGAACTACATTGAGACAATGGTTGAGGGGGTCACTCTGTCTTTTGGCACCTTCCATAAAATATGTTACCCTTTGGGGATGGAGTGGGGAAGAGCAAATGTGTGAAGAAAGAGGAATCTGGTATTAGTTAAAATGGGGGAAAGAGTGATGAGGCTTTTGAAAAGGCATCTAAGATTGTGCCATATTTTGTCCACTGAATAAAATATAGAGCTAAGAGCAAGACATTGTTTTAGGCACTCAATTTTTAGAGGGAGCAGCATGCTAGAGGGGAATGAACTAGGTCCAAGCCACTCAAAGAACTGCTTTAGGGTTTCCAAATTCCAGGTGGTGGCTGGAAATTTCCTGCTATTACAACTGATCTCCAAGCAAGAGATCAGTTCAGCTAGCCAGTGAAAAGAGCTGCTTTGGAAGGTGGACTCCAGGGAATCCTACCCCATTGAAGACCCTCCCCTCACCTTCCTCAAGCTCCACCCCCAAAATCTTCTCAATCCAGAGCTGGCAACCCTAGACTGCTTCTTTCCATCAAGCAACAAAGGATGGGATCTGAGTGAAAGAGCAGTATACTAGAAGGGATCTGTGTGTAAATCAGCAGTTCAGCCTTGTAACATTTCAACACCACCTCCCAACAAACTGAGCAAAAAGAATACACTAATGTTAGAAGGTTCAAACAGCTCCAGCTGTAGGCTGGAGCCCTTTTCCCTTCGTGGAATTTCTCAGAGAAACCCGAGAGGGTGGGTGGTAGAAGGCTATTGTGTGCTTTGCATGAAGATTAAGAGGTATGGTACCAGGGCCTGGTGGGTGAGAAGCAGTCAGAACTCAGCGGGGTAAAAAATGAGGCCCATTAAGGCAATGGATTTAACACAGTGACAGCTAAAATTACAGGAAATAAATGAATAACTAACCAGGGGTGATTTCAAAGGCAGTCATTTCCCAGAAAATCACCCAAATAAACAAAAGCTAGAAGAGAAGGAAATGAACTGTTCACAAGCAACTCAGCTCGCTGTGTTTTCTGGTAAAGATCTTGCCCTTCCTACAGCTTTTTGGACTCATAATCCCCAGCCAGCTTGAACTGTCCAAGTATGCTCCAAACTCCCATCCACCCTAATGTTCTCCCTCTGCACATCCTTATCCATGGTTCCTTTATATATTTGTGAAACGCCCCTGTGAGAGCAGCGTGTCCGGGGTGTCCAAGTTGATTATGGGCCAATCAGGTCGGCCCCTATGCTCGCCTCCTTCACAGGGGGCCTATTATGGGGAAAGGAAGGGAAGGTGATTTTAAACCACTTAGAGGCACTCGAGGCCTACTGGATGACTGTGGACCATTCCCAGTTCTCTCACAGCTCTCAGCCCACTTCCTTCACAGGATGACTGTTATGGGGAGAGGAAGGGAAGGAGATTTTAAACTGCTTAGAAACACCTGAGGCCTGCTGGGTGACTGTGGGCCATTCCCAGGGTGTAAACTGCACGGAGCTTTTATTCCCACCCCAGATCGATTCAGTCCCTGCCCTCTACACAGAATGCGATTTCCGTTTGGATTTTGGCCGATTTAAAATTTCCTTCTGCAGCAAGAAGGATTGATCCGGAGTGACCCTACCTTTATTGTGCGATATCTCAGACTGCTTTTTATCCTGAATATCCATTTGGGAAAGAAAGCTCCGTGGTAGAGAACCTCTGATAGGCTACACCTGGTCATGTGACACGCTTGCCTTAAAGGAGAAGCCCCTAATTTCTCTCAACTTCTGTCGGTCCTGGATTTTTCCTCCCTCCTCTGCCTTTTTCGATCCTCTCCCCCTCCCCTCCAAGAAAAGAAAGAGGCTCCCTGCCTGGCTCCTTTCCCCCCCCCCCTTTAAGAAAAGAAAGAAAGAGGCTTGGCTCCCCCCCCCCACCTTCTGAGCCTCCCTAACCACGTGCAGAAGACTTTCCTGTTTCAATGGGGGGGGGGAGAGGAAGAATCGAGTTCAAAGCGATCTGAATTCAACAGGATTGACAATGGAATAAATAAAGTAAGTGCAGACTCTGCCCAGTTCTCTCAGACCGCTCACATCCCCACATCCGTCACAGGTTGTCTATTGTGGGGAGATGAAGGGAAAAGGTGTTTGTAAACCGCTTCGTGACTCCTTTTGGTAGTAAACAGCAAGGTAAAAAAAATCCAGCTCTTCTTCTTCTAAGGAGCAACAGTAAAAGAAGCATGTGGGCATATAACATTATATCAACAGTAACAAAATGGAGACAGAAAAACAGTAAAAACATGGAGACAAAAGAGAAGGCGCTTTTACACTGCTTAGAGACACCTGCTGCCATTCCAAGTTCTCTCAGAAGTTTCAGCCTCACTTCCCTTACTGGGTGTCTGTTATGGGGAAAGGAAGGGAAGGCAATTTTAAACTGCTTAGAGACAACGGAGGCATGCTGGGTGACTGTGAGCCATTCCCAGTATTATTTTTATTTATTTTATTTTATTTTTGAATTTAAACCCCACCCCTCTCAACAGTGTCACCTCGAGGCAGCTTACAAAATAAAGCAATTAAACAGCATAACCCATACAATCCAATTAAAACATAATAATATTTTAGTACATAGTGTTGTTCACTTGACTGGGCTAGACTAGAGAAAAGACTTCTGTGAACACTAGCTCCTCTTGGCCTAGATCCTATGGAGCTGAGCTATATCCCTTTTATGTTTGAATACAATTATACCGTAAAGTAAGTGCTACATGGCCATGTTCCCTCTCTCTGTTGACTGCTAACTCAGTTGGCACATTGATGCCAGAAGACAGTGCATTTGTATTTATATGTGTCCATGTAAATGTGTGAAAGACCTGAAACAAAAAACCATGCCAGCCAGTCTGGTAAATTTTAATTCATGCAAAGCAGCCTTCTGTGATCATGCTTCCTGGCTTGGAAGAAACCATGGAAGAGGCAGGAGGGGTTGGTTTGGTTGGTTGGTTGGTTGGTTTTGGGGGGGGGGGGGTTGTTCTTGGTTGTTGACCTAGAAATATCAAGGATAAGGACTTAGTATGTTCTGGATATCCTTCAAATCTGCAGGATCCCTCGCCTTTCCCCTTGTTCCTTCCAGGGACCTCAAAACTGTGGTAGGAATGAGAGGTTGCTTCACAGCAACTTATTGCAAACTAATATCCCAAAATACTTTAGAAACAGCCAGGAGCCACAACCAGAGGCCAGGGGGCTGCAGTGGAATTCATGTGCCTCCCAATCTAATAACGGCATTTCTTTGGGGAGAAAATAAAAGGCACCAAGAGAGGAGCCAAGGAGAGGGAAACTCTGAACGGAAACAGCTGCTGGAGCTCTGGGGAGTGAAATGGCTGCCGCTTCACAGTTGGGACGGGCCTCGTTCAGGCAGTCAGGAATACTGGAGCTGGAGCCGGAGCCGGCTGAGTTTGCTGCCAGCCAAGGTGTTAATAGGAGCTCACACAGAAGGGACTGCCGCACATAGACGCAAAACAGCACAGCAAGAAATAAGTCACACCTGCTGTTACAGCATGTTGGTTATGGCTGGAAGCCTGTGCTAATATGCATGCATTTAGGGGTGCCAGTCCCCGGGTGGGACCTGGGGATTCCCTGGAATTATTGCTCATCTCCAGGTGACAGAGATCAGTTGACTGCTTTGGAGGGTGGATGCCAGAGAATTATGTTCCACTGAGGTCCTTCTCTGCCCCAAATCCCACCCATTTCTGGCTCTACCCACAAAGTCTCCAGGTATTTATTATTATTATTATTATTATTATTATTATTATTATTATTATTATTATTATTATTATTATTATTATTATTAATTAGATTTATTTCCCGCCACTCCCCGTAGGCTCGTGGCAGGTCACAATAGTCCTATCCCCATTAAAATACCCATTAAAAGACTTTAAAAACAATGCCAACATGGCAGAAGCTCTCATTATTCCTATCCCCTGCTATCAGAGCGGCAGGGAGGGTGGGGAGGAGATCTAACTTAGTAGGTCCGGGGGGAGGGGAATGCTGGCACTCATTCGCTGACCCCGGCCTCAACCAAAAACCTGGCAGAAGAGCTCCGTCTTGCAGGCCCTGGGGAAAGCTAGTAAATCCTGCAGGGCCCGCAGCTCACCCAGGAGCTCATTCCACCAGGTAGGGGCCAGGACCGAAAAGGCCCTGGCCCTGGTCGAAGCTAGGGGCGATTCCCTAGGGCCAGGAACGATCAGGAGATTCTCCCCCGCTGAGCGTGAAGCCCTGCGGGGGATATAGGGCGGTAGGCGGTCCCTCAGGTATGTGGGTCCCAACCCGCGTATAGCCTTAAAGGTCAAAAACAGAACCTTGAACCTGATCCGGGCAGCAATTGGCAACCAGTGCAGCTGCCTCAGCACAGTCTGGATATGGGTCCTCCAAGGTGTACCAGTGAGGACCCGAGCAGCTGCGTTTTGCACTAGCTGGAGTTTCCGGATCAGAGACAAGGGTAGGCCGGCGTAGAGCGAGTTACAGAAATCTATTCTGGAGGTGACTGTCGCATGGATCACTGTGGCCAAGTGGTCAGGGGACAGGTAGGGCGCTAGTAGTCGGGCCTGGCGAAGATAGAAAAATGCCTGACCCGCTACTCTCTTGACCTGAGCCTCCATAGTCAGGGAGGTATCGATGGTCACCCCCAAATTCCTGGCCTGGGGTGCGATAGTAAGTTGCGCTCCTGCCAGGGTGGGTAAGCGCGCTTCCTGGTCCTGCCCTCTGCCTCCCAGCCACAGGACCTCCGTCTTGGAGGGGTTGAGTTTCAGGCGACTCTGCTCGAACCATTCAGTCACTGCTTCCAAACATCTGGCGAATGGTTCCGGGGGGGAGTCTGGGCAGCCATCCATGAGGAGATAGAGCTGGGTGTCATCAGCGTACTGGTGGCAACCCAGCCCAAACTCCGTACCAGTTGGGCCAGAGGGCGCATAAAGATGTTGAATAACGTGGGGGAGAGGACTGCGCCCTGCGGTACCCCACAAGGGAGTCCATAGGGACGCGAGAACTCTTCCCCCACTGCAACCCTCTGGGTCCGGTTCTAGAGAAAGGAGCGTATCCAGCGCAAGGCTGTTCTCTGTATCCCCGTACCGGCGAGGCGATGGATCAGAAGGTAGTGACCCACGATGTCAAAGGCCGCCGATAGGTCCAAAAGGACCAACACGGCCGACCAGCTGGCGACGGAGATCATCCAAACGGGCGACCAACACCGTCTCCACCCCGTGGCCAGGACGGAAGACCGACTGATTTCTCAGCCCAGAGCTGGCAGTCCTAATAGCTACACACATTTGGACACATTTAAAGCATACATTAAAAACACTGCTTCTGTGTTATGGCTCTAAACACTCTTTACCTTGTATGCATGATGCATATGGCCTGCCCATGTGCTAGACACATTAAATACATCCTGCTCATCATTCATGCTGTGATCAGGTTCCAAATTAAATATAGGTGAAACAGAAACTTTATTTTTTAAAGATCAGCAAGGCGGTCTAAATTTTATGTACTTTAGGTAGTCAAATGAAAAGAGGCAAAATGAAGTAAATATTTTTAGGGGTTGATATTTCTCCTCATAACATAACTTTAAACTTTACGCCACTGATTTTGAAACTCAAAGCAAAAAATTGACACCTGTTCAAAACTGAATGTCTCACTTTGGGGCAGAATCAGTATTATCAAAAAAAAAAAAGTACTATTAGAAACTCAAACTGGGCTGGCAGTTGACACCCTTTTCATAAGAAAGGCACCAGACCAGGAAGTGAAATGAGTGAATGCCTGACTTTGAATTTGATGGCCAGTTCAGTGTAGTGGTTAGGAGTGCAGACTTCTAATCTGGTGAGCTGGATTCAATTCCGGGCTCCCCCACATGCAGACAGCTGGGTGACCTTGAGCTTGCCACAGCACTGATAAAACTGTTCTGACCAAACAGTAATATCAGGGCTCTCTCAGCCTCACCCACCTCACAGGATGTCTGTTGTGGGGAGAGGAAAGGCGACTGTAAGCCGCTTTGAGACTCCTTCGGGAAGAGAAAAGCAGCATATAAGAACCAACTATTATTATTATTATTATTATTATTATTATTATTATTATTATTATTATTATTGACAAGGGAGTTCCAAGGCCTCCTGAGATCATCTTAATTTGCAGGCAAAATTCACGTGGGAGTAGGTGGTCCTTCAAATACTTTAGTCCCAGATTGTTCAACACCTTCCAGTTGTCTAGATACAAACCAGATACAAAGCCAAAGTGTGGATCAGGGAGACTCAGGTTTGAATCCCCATTCTGTCTCACTCTGCTGGATAACGTTGGGCCAGTCACATACTCTCAACCTTGCCTACTTCACAGAGTAGTTATGAGGATAAAGTTGAAGCGAAGAGGATGTAGGTTGCTTTGGGAAGAAAGAGTGAAATTAAAGAATCAACTGGAAACGAATGAAGATCTTCCAAAACAGGAATGCTGTGTTCACTGTGTGCTCCCCCTGTACTCTAAACCAGGTGAAGTTCCCCAATTCTTCTAAAGGACAGTCACACATTGCAGTAACCAACCTAAATAGTTAGCTTCTCTTCCTAGGATAAGATTGTGTCTGTGTCTGTCTATCCCTGCATTACATGCAGTCAGCACGCTGAAGAAAGCTGGTGGAAGACATCTTATGTGATGGGCTTATTTTCAGGGTCAGATTAGACATTGCATGCAGACAAGTGGATCATTACTTCTAGCTAGTGGCTGTACCCCAGCCGTGGGCTGAGCCAGTTTTGACAGCTGACCTATCAAGGAGTTTTGCAAGAGGGAAAGGCTCCAAGTTAATTTTGTTTGCTTGGGTTGTATGTGATGCTGCTCTGAAATAGCACTGTCTGGCTGTAACTTTCCTATTCCCCCATGCTCTCCTTGCATAGTAATAAATATCCAGATAATAAAAAAATATGTCAATATTTTCCAGGACTCTTCTCACCACCTGGACTGCGGCTCTGTGAAAAGGCCACTCCTGGAACTTCCTATAGCTCAGGGAAGAAGGGGGCGGGGAAGGAAGCAAGAACAGAAGAAGAGAGGCAAGCACAGAAGAAAGGAATACCAGAGATGTGGAACTCAGGGGAGGCTGCAACACAGGTGACAAAAATCACACCAAAATCCATCAGGACACACAAAGCAGGATCGTTGGAAACACAAGGGAGCCATGAAATGAAAGTCTGTTCCTCAAGCAATGACTACCTCTAGAATGTTCAGTATTTATGAATGGAAAAGAATCCTATCTAGGGTTACTGAAGGCCAATCCGAGCTTGGGGTACCAGAGTTCTGGTTTTGGCAGCAGGAACCTGAAGAGAAGGCTACCGCTTCACAGCTCCCAGGAGGGCTAACCGGGTCAGGGCATGGCTGCAGAGTCAGAAGGCCCCATTTGAGGACTTTCCATCCTAGATATTTGAGAAAAATAAATTTCACAAGAAAATTCTATTCGACATATGACATCACCTTAGCAAGCACCTACTGAACAAGTTTATATTAGCAATTCTAGACTTGTACATGCCAAAAAACATAAACAAAGGGACTGAATGTCAGCACATCTTGACCCACCACAAGGTATGAAAGACACAGAAGAAACTCCATTAGAAAAGACTCCCAATCAGGATTGGATCAGGAAATGAAATGAGTCAATGGCTGAGTTTGAATTTTTATTATTATTGTTGTTGTTGTTGTTGTTGTTAGATATCTAGCCCGCCGCTCCCCTGAGGCTCACTGTGGGTAACAACATGTAAAACTACCAGAAAACCCCTAGTACAGGGGTAGTCAACCTGTGGTCCTCCAGATGTTCACGGACTACATTTCCCATGAGCCCCTACCAGCGTTTTCTGGCAGGGGCTCGTGGGAATTGTAGTCCATGAACATTTGTAGGACCACAGGTTGACTACCCCTGCCCTAGTACATAAAACACCTAAAACAATCCCCAACCCACCCGACCCACCCTACCTCATGGCGCTGGAGCTATCAAAAAAAACCAGGGGTCACTGCTGATGTAGATGTAAAGGGGGGGGCGATCTAAAAAGGGGGGGCGCTGGCCTCAACCATAGGCCTGATGGATGAGCTCCGTTTTGCAGGCCCTGCAGAAGGATGACAAATCCTGCAGGGCCCACAGATCACCCGGGAGCTCATTCCACCAGGCAGGAGCCAGGACCGAAAAGGCCCTGGCCCTGGTCGAGGCCAGATGCGCCTCCCGGGGGCCAGGAACCACCAATAAATTAGTCCTCGCCGAGTGTAACGCCCTGCGGGGGGCATAAGGCGCCAGGCGGTCCCTCAAGTATGTGGGTCTCAGACCGCAGAGGGCCTTAAAGATTAAAACCAAAACCTTGAACCTGATCTGGCTAGCAATTAGTAGCCAATGCAGCTACCTTAGCACAGGCTGGACATGGGCCCTCCAAGCTGTTCCTGTGAGGACCTGAGCAGCCGCATTTTCAGATCAGGCGCAGGGGTAGGCCCGTGTAGAGCGAGTTACAGAAATCTATTCTGGAGGTAATTTGGAGGCAGAACAGGATCATGTGGACATGCAAGACACATAGTGTGGGAGAAAGATGCAGCTCAGAAGAGCACTGCAGTATCTTACGGTGCTGGAGTTTCCATTAGTCTTCTAACAGAAATTGACAAGTTTGCAGCAGGACAATGCTGGTCACTATAGCACTTGAATTAAAGCAATGGTCCGAAGGCTTCCCTGAATATCTGGGCACTTCTTATGTCTAGTTACGCTCCAGCAAGTTGTTCCCATTACAAACAAAAAGGAACAGGAGAGTAGAGGTCAATGCATACTTTTCACTTGACGTTGCATATCCAGTGGCACCATCCTGCCAAGAGCAGCACAAGACTATTTTTCCCTCCTTTGTTTACAGGATAATATAAATCATGGCCTTTCCTTTACTTAAGAGTAATGCATGATCCTTATTTCTTATTGAGGCTACACAAAACACACCTAGTGAGTCTCTTTCCCTATCCTTCTACAACAGCTGACTCCACCAAGAGCTATTCCCTCCTCCCCCTTCCCATGCACACACCCTAGTAATCATTATCTTTGTACAGCCCTGGTCCCTGGAAAGTATTAATGTGTTTGTTTATTAGCCTCTATTATTAGCAGTTTTTTTTAAAAGCCACCTGCTCAATTTCCACAGCTTATGCATCTGATAAAAATGTATATATAAGCTTGCCGGGAGTTGAGCACAGCAAATTTGGCAGGCTTTCTGCATGTACTCAGCCTTGGAGGCAAACTCCAACCCGGGGATATTATCATTCAAGGAATGAATTACTTTGATCCATGTGAGAATTATTATGATGGGATCAGAGGTGGTTATTACAATGGCTCTTTGTCAAGATGTGGATAGGCCTAGTGAGGTTGTGTTGCCTCGATGTTGAGCTATATAGCGCCATCTGTTGAGATCTTCAGTTCGGAAACAGAAACTGGGATTGTATGTCAAGCTTTTTGGTTTCAAGTGACTTGTAATGCACACATAGCGCTCTCCCTTAGAGGGACACAGCTGTAGAAAGTGAATATAAATATGACTCCGGATGTACAGTTGTTATGGTAAGTCTGAATAAATAATTAAGTCCTTATCCACTTTCTGACTAGTAAAGTTCATATTAGGAGCCATATCACTCTACCACTTAATGGGTACTTGGAAGTAATCCATGTTAAAACACACCACCTTCACCCGATAAGCTGTAGAGCAGGGGTAGTCAAACTGCAGCCCTCCAGATGTCCATGGTGGACAATGCTGGCAGGGGCTCCTGGGAATTGTAGTCCATGGACATCTGGAGGGCCGCAGTTTGACTACCCCTGCTGTAGAGCATCAGATCTCCCAGGGCAAGTTACTATTAAGACTGGGAAAACATCTTTGGCACTATCACAGCAGACCAGAATCTGAACTGTTAGTAGATTAACATTAAAACAATCATAGATTCAAATGGGTAGCCAGGTTGGTCTGAAGTAGCACAACAAAATCAGAGTCCAGTGGAACCTTTAAAACCAACAAATATTTATTTCAAGGTGTGAGGCTTTCTAGTGCAAGCACTCTTCCTCAGTGCAAGCAGTTGACCATCTTTCTTTCTGTTCTTGAAAACGAATATGATTCAAGCTTACAAGGTTGTTGTTGTTGTTAGGTGCGAAGTCGTGTCTGACCCATCGCGACCATATGGACAATGCTTTCTCATAAACAAGGGGCATAGTAGATGTGATTATTAGGACTGGCTGGAAACTTCCTATGAAAATCCTTCATTTTTAGAAATTGGCCAGTTAAATTCTCCACTGGAAAATGTGATCCTTGGAGAAAAGTTTCCAGATCAAAATGCAGTTTCCCAAGAAACAGTAACATGAAATGATTACTTGTTGAAGGTTTTCTGGCCTGTGTTGCCATTTTGTTGTTAGGTGCGAAGTCGTGTCCGACCCATTGCAACCCCATGGACAATGATCCTCCAGGCCTTCCTGTCCTCTACCATTCCCCAGAGTCCATTTAAGTTTGCACCGACTGCTTCAGTGACTCCATCCAGCCACCTCATTCTCTGTCGTCCCCTTCTTCTTTTGCCCTCAATCTCTCCCAGCATTAGGCACTTCTTCAGGGAGTCCTTCCTTCTCATGAGGTGGCCAAAGTATTTGAGTTTCATCTTCAGGATCTGGCCTTCTAAGGAGCAGTCAGGGCTGATCTCCTCTAGGACTGACCAGTTTGTTCGCCTTGCAGTCCAAGGGACTCGCAAGAGTCTTCTCTAGCACCAGAGTTCAAAAGCCTCAATTCTTTGACGCTCGGCCTTCCTTATGGTCCAACTTTCGCAGCCATACATTGCAACTGGGAATACCATAGCCTTGACTAAACGCACTTTTGTTGGCAGGGTGATATCTCTGCTTTTTAGGATGCTGTCTAGATTTGCCATAGCTTTCCTCCCCAGGAGCAAGCGTCTTTTAATTTCTTTGCTGCAGTCCCCATCTGCAGTGATCTTGGAGCCCAGGAAAATAAAATCTGTAACTATCTCCATTTCTTCCCCATCTATTTGCCAGGAATTGAGAGGGCCGGATGCCATGATCTTTGTTTTCTTGATGTTGAGTTTCAAGCCAACTTTTGCACTCTCCTCCTTCACCCGGATCAAGAGGCTCTTTAGTTCCTCGTCACTTTCTGCCATTAGACTGGTATCATCTGCATATCTGAGGTTGTTGATATTTCTCCCTGCAATCTTGCTCTCAATTTGTGACTCCTCTAATCCCGCCTTTCTCATGATGTGCATCACATACAAGTTAAATAGGCAAGGTGACAGTATACAGCCTTGCTGAACTCCTTTCTCAATTTTGAGCCAATCAGTGATTCCATGTTCAGTTCTCACTGTTGCTTCTTGACCTGCATATAAGTTTCTCAAGAGACAAATAAGATGCTCTGGTATTCCCATCTCTTTAAGAACTTGCCACAATTTGTTGTGCTCTACACAATCAAAGGCTTTAGCATAGTCAATGAAGCAGAAGTAGATGTTCTTCTGGAACTCCCTAGCTTTCTCCATGATCCAGTGTATGTTGGCAATTTGATCTCTAGTTCCTCTGCCTCTTCGAAATCCTGCCTGTACTTCTAGAAGTTCTCGGTCCACATATTGCTGGAGCCTAGCTTGTAAAATTTTGAGCATAACTTTGCTAGCATGAAAAATGAGTGCAATGGTGCGGTAGTTTGAACATTCTTTGGCATTGCCCTTCTTTGGGATTGGAATGTAAACTGACCTTTTCCAATCCTGTGGCCATTGTTGGGTTTTCCAAATTTGCTGGCATGTTGAGTGTAGCACTTTTACTGCATCGTCTTTTAAGATTTTGAATAGTTCAACTGGAATGCTGTCACCTCCACTAGCTTTATTGTTGCTCAGACTTCCTAAGGCCCATTTCACATTCCAGGATGTCTGGCTCCCGGTCAGTAACTACCCCATTGTGGGTATCAGGGATGTTATCTCCTCTTGCTTTTCTCTGGAATTCTGCATTCAATTGGGTGTATCTTTCTCTTTCTCCCTTGCTTTTCACTTCCCTTCTCTCCTTAGCTATTTGTAAAGCTTCCTCAGACAGCTATTTTGCTTTCTTGCATTTCTTTTTCTTTGGGATGGTTTTAGTTGCTACCTCTTCTACAGTGTTGCGAACCTCTGTCCATAGTTCTTCAGGCACTCTGTCTATCAGATCTAATTCCTTAAATCTATTTGTCACCTCTACTGTATATTCGTCAGGGATATGATTTAGTTCATACCTGAGTGGCCTAGTGCTTTTCCCTACTTTCTTCAATTTAAGCCTAAATTTTGCAACCAGAAGCTGATGATCTGAACCACAATCAGCTCCTGGTCTTGTTTTTACTGACTGTATAGATCCTCTCCATCTTTGGCTGCAGAGCACATAGTCAATCTGATTTCTGTGTTGACTGTCCTGTGATGTCCATGTGTAAAGTCGTCTCTTGGGTTGTTGGAAAAGAGTGTTTGTTATGACCATTGTATTCTCTTGACAAAATTCTACCAGCCTGTGCCCTGCTTCATTTTGTACTCCAAGGCCAAACTTGCCTGTTATCCCGATTATCTTTTGGCTTCCTACTTTAGCATTCCAATCCCCCATGATGATAAGCACATCATTTTTTGGCATTGCTTCTAGAAGGTGTTGTAGGGCTTCATAGAACTGGTCGATTTCATCCTCTTCAGCAGCAGTGGTTGGGGCATAGACCTGGAATACTGTGATGTTGAATGGTTTGCCTTGGATTCGAACTGAGAGCATTCTGTCATTTTGGAGATTGTATCCCAAGACTACTTTTCCTACTCTCTTATTGATTATGAAGGCTACTCCATTTCTTCTGCGAGATTCTTGTCCACAGAAGTATACCTGATGGTCATCTGAATTAAATTCACCCATTCCTATCCATTTTAGTTCACTGATTCCTAAAATGTCGATGTTCAGTCTTGTCATCTGTTGTTTAACCACATCCAGATTGCCTTGATTCATGGATCTGACGTTCCAGGTTCCTATGGAATAAAAATCTTTACAGCATCGGACTGTCTTTTCGCCACCAGTTACTTCCACAACTGAACGTCCTTTTGGCTTTGGTCCAGTCGCTTCATTCATTCTGGTGCTAATCGTACTAGCCGTAGCATATTGAACACCTTCCGACCTGAGGGGCTAATCTTCCGGCGTCATATCGTTTTGCCTTTTGAACTTGTCCATAGGGTTTTCATGGCAAAGATATTCGAGTGGTTTGCCATTTCCTTCTCCAGTGGATCACCTTTTGTCAGAGCTCTCAGCTATGACCTGTCCATCTTGGGTGGCCCTGCACGTCATAGCGCATAGCTTCACTGAGCTATGCAAGCCCCCTTGCCACGGCAAGGCAGCGATCCTTGAAGGGGGGTGTTGCCATAGTCTGGTAATTTTAGTCCCCGATGTTTTGCCAGTAACTGTAACTGGCATCTTCAGAGGTAGGACATGGCAAGATGGGCATTTCTTTGTGTTCAATGGTAATATCTCTGTGTCAAAGTGAAATGTCAGGGATTAAACTTGCCAGACCATGGCCATACAGCCCGGAAAACCCAAAACCAAAGCTCTCTCAGCCCCACCAACCTCACAGAGTGTCTGTTGTGGGGAAATGAAGAGAAAAATACTTAGGACCCCTCTGGGGAGTGAAACCAGCTCTTCTTCTAGATGCTAATCAAAATCTCAATAAGCAAAAGAAGAAGTGCAAAAGAACACTGCTGAAGATAGAGCAGTTGCCATGCTCACTTCTGTTTCTAGTTTTCTTTTATCAAAGGGCCGATTCTATTAATCAAATACAGAAAATTAGCCCTGAAAGAGGAATCCATATGAATGAAGTGGACAGAATCCCAATGAAAACCAAACTGGCTGGTATCTGAACCTTCTCACAGGGTATTAATTCAGGCAGAAACGCTTTCACATTCTTTGCTTTTCTTCTGTTTCCCCTAGAAAGTCATGCAACCATGGAAATATTTTTACTTATGTGTTTTTCATCCTTTGTCAAGAAGGTTGCCAGATGAAAATGTCCTAACCAACAGTTCCAGAGTCTGCTCTGTATTGCCCTGTGAATATAAGAGATTTGGAAATAAGGAGCATCCATTATGCTCCATGACTAGGCTCCATCTCTCCCCCCCCCTCAAGTAATCAATGAATAAATATGTCAGGATTGGAGTCTAATGGAAGATGCATCTCCAGTTGGGGAACACCAAGAATAATTAACTGAGACCATGGAACTACACATGAAATAGACCAACAGAATGGACCAAACATGGCAAGGAAAAATCTGTTAGGTGCTGCTCCAACTCAAATCAAATATCTTAGAAAGAATAGTTGGAGCAGCACCTAACAGATTTTTCCTTGCCACTCAGCAAGCCTTTTCATTTTATATCTAAGTGCGGTCCTCACAATAATTTGACCACTGAGGAAGACTCCTTGGGGTCAAAACGCGTTTAGTCCATTTGGGTTCCTAACTAGTTAAAATGGAGTCACACAAGGATTTATCCAATAAAATCAGAGTCCAGTGGCACCTTTAAGACCAACAAAGATTTATTCAGGGCGTGAGCTTTCGAGTGCAAGCACTCTTCCTCAGACTTCGTCAGACCAACAGGGCTACCCATTTTGAATCAAAGGATTTATCCAAAGAAGAATAAGAAGATTCCTTCTGTGTGTCAGGTTCCATGGCAATTCTCCCAGGAATGCCAAAACTCAAACTAAAATACTTGCAAGTTTATTTGGGAGACTACAGATGGGTACACAAGACTCTGTTGCTGAAGCTAGGGTTAGGCAAAAGTTTGGGATAGATATAAGGTTAAAACCTCTCCCCCTCCCCACCCCTGCAGCACCAATTGTGCCCACATTTCACACAAAACACAGACCCTTATCTTCAAAGTTACCACAGTTTACAACATGACGCCTTAAGGCAGGAAGACACAGTCATAACACCCTAATAGCAATATGGTTCCAGATGGCTTATGAGCCTGGGAAACGGGAGGGGGTAGAGGAGAAGGCAGCTCAGAGTCTCAAGAGGGGTTCTGGGACTTTGGTCAAGGAAGACGTGGCATGAACCAAGGCAACATGAAACTGGGATGGACACTATGATCCCACCTTGCAGTATCTAAGCTCTGTAGGACATGGTTAAATAGTCAGGAACGGTTTTATTTGCATTTTCAATTGCTTTCATTAGAACTAAATAAATTGCAAAAAATTCAGATAATGAAATGATTCCTCGGGATCCAATATCCATACTTAAGATGGATCCCCACCTAGGCCTATTATGCACGGCCACTGAAACGGTGGCATGGAGAACGTGGAGGAGGAAGAAACGAAGCAAATCGCTTACACACGGGATGGAATACAACGGAGGCAAAACCCAGAGTATCCGATTATGCATGCGGCTACTCCGGAGCCGCTTCTGGTTGCACCCTGGTCCCAGGAAGCTCCACTTTCTTCCGCATCTCGCTAACGCGGCTTTTTTGGCGGCATACGTTGACTCTGTGCCCGGTTGCCGCCTGCAGCGTGCATAATTGGTGAGTTTAGCCGCCACCATTCCACCCTGAATGCGGACCTTCCACTCCGTGCATAATGGGCCCTACTGTGCAATGCATTTAATATATGACCATCCATTCGACTTATTTTGGCCGTTCTAGGTTTGTTTATTGTATCTTTAGGAAGTCATTTCCTCTATTTTTCTGCTTAGTAAACAAATTATGTATACAATGTACAACATTCTTCTTTTTACAGAGTGCAGAGTGATTCGCCAGAAATTTTTTTCCTGATTCAATCCCATAAAATTCCTGAAACATAGAACTACAGAGCTGGGAGGGACCCTCAAGGGTCATCTAGTTGAATCCCATGCACAATGCAGGAAATTCATAGCCTCCCTTCTCCCAGTAACCTTCCAACTTTATGCCAAAAATCAGGCATAAAACCTCTAGGATCCCTGGGCTAATCTGGCCTGGAAGAAAATTCCTTCCTGACCTTTCTATTTCTGACACACATAAACTCTAATAGGAAAGCACATAAGCAAACTCCTAGGGCATTTCCGCACCCGTTAAATGCAGCATCATGCCAGTTGATTGCAAGCTGAATATTCTGGCCCCTGCACATGACGTCGCCCACATCCAGCTGACAGCTCGCTGCACCTTCTCTATTTTAAAGTGCTTCATTGGGAATCGCATAAAGTGGATTCACCAACCTAAAAAGTGCTAGCTACTAGAGAGGCAGGCAACCAGCAGAGGGAAGGTATAGAGGCTCAAACACACTAAACAGCATGTTTTTTCATCTGTGCCAAACAGTGTTTTTTCTTCTGCATCAAGCTCGGCTACTAGCACCCCACCTGTCCTCTGAACACCTGGCCACTGTGATCCATGCAACGGTCACTTCCAGATTAGACTTCTGCAACTCACTTTACATCGGCCTACCCTTGTCCCTGACCCAAAAACTACAGCTGGTACAGAATGTAGCTGCATGTCCCCACTAAGTCACCTTAGAATCATAGAACCATAGAATAATAGAGTTGGAAGGGACCTCATGGGTCATCTAGTCCAGCCCCCTGCACTATGCAGTACACTCACATCCCTATCACTCATCTACTGTAACCTGCCACCCCTTTGCCTTCACAGAATCAGCCTCTCCGTCAGATGGCTGTCCAGCCTCTGTTTAAAAATTTCCAAAGATGAAGAACCCACCACCTCCCGAGGAAGCTTGTTCCACTGAGAAACAGCTCTAACTGTCAGGAACTTCTTCCGGATGTTTGGATGGAATTTCTTTTGAATTAATTTCATCCCATTCATTCTGGTCTGTTCCTCTGGGGCAAGAGAGAACAATTCTGCTCCATCATCCATATGGCACCCTTTTAAATACTTGAAGGTGGTTATCAGATCCCCTCTTAGTCATCTCCTCTCTAGGCTAAATAGACCAAGCTCCCCCAACCTTTCTTCATATGTCTTGGTCTCCAAACCCCTCACCATCTCTGTTGCCCTCCTCTGGACACACTCCAGTTTGTCTACATCCCCCTTCAACTGGGGTGCCCAAAACTGAACACAGGATTCCAAGTGAGGCTGAACCAGAGCAAAGCGGTACCATCACCTCCTGTGATCTGGACATGATACTCCGTTTGATACAGCCCAAAATCCCATTTGCCTTTTTAGCCACTGAGTCACGCTGCTGACTCATGTTCACATTGCTGACGCATGTTCAATATATGGTCTACTAAGACTGCTAGATCCTTTTTGCACATGCTACTGCAAAGACAAGTCTCTCCCATCTTATTGGTGTATTCGGTTTTTCCTATCTAAATGCAGAACTTTGCATTTGTCCCTACTGAACTTCATTTTATTCAGTTTAGCCCACTTCTCGAGCCTACCAAGATCATCCTGTATTCTGTTGCTGTCTTCAGTTGTGTTTGCTACCCGTCCCAGTTTAGTATCATCTGCAAATTTAATAAGTATCCCCTCTAATCCCTCATCCAAATAATTTATAAATATGTTGAACAACACAGGCCCCATGGAGGGCTCATGTCCAGTTTTTGCTGAGACAGTTACATTGGTTGCCAGTCTGCTACTGGATCAAATTCAAGGTATTGATCTTGACATTTAAAGCTATACGCGTCTTGGGCCCTAGTTACTTACGGGGCCACTTACCTCCTTATGCCCCCTGCAGGGCCCTCTGCTATACGGGTACAAATCTGCTGATGGTCCCAATGCCTTGGGAAGTGCATCTGGTCTCAACCAGGGCCAAGGCTTTTTCAGTCCTGGCCCCTATCTGGTAGAAATGAGATCCCAGAAGAGCTGCGAGCCCTAACAGAGCTTTCAAGGTTCCGCAGGGCCTGCAGAATGGAGCTCTTCCACCAGGCGTTTGGTTGAGGCCGGGTTGAAACCCCAGGGTATTCATCCGGGTCTTCCCTCCCCCTAGCTTCTTGGGTTTGATGCTAGACCAGACTCAGATGATAACAACTTACCCAACCTACATCCAGAGCATTGCTAATCATATCAGAGACCGCAATTACATTGGGAAAAGGTTTTATATCTTACTAGGGGCAAAGCCCATTGTATACAGGAATACAACAGGCGCTAGAGCTTAGTGGTGGGAAGAAGAAGGGGAGAAGTTGTCCAGTCTGTAAGGGCATGGGGTTGAATGTGTGTGTTGTATGGGAGGTCATGGTGGTGTGATGACAAATGAGGCCATGGCTGTGGAGAGATGGGTGTGGTTTGGAATGTTTGTTGAGTGTGAAAGAGGACTGACCTTTGGGAATTGTGGCATAGTGGTTACAGATGAGCTTTCAAGAGCCATGTCTTCAGATATGTGAAGGGAAAATCAGACTGGAGACTCTTCTTAGGGGGATATTACATGGCAAACAATTCCTTCTAGTTCTGCGTTCAACATCATTTCACTTCTTGTGTTAATTAGGCCACAGACACTGAAATATCCCCCTGCCCTTGTGTACTGTCACAGTACACAGGTGTCTGCCCTGCTCCTTATGTCTCCATTTTTTTACAGATGATAAAATGTTCAGACCAGGGACAGCCAACCTCCAGGTGGGGCCAGGCAAAAATGGCTGCTTTGGAGGGGTGACTGTGTAGCATTGTATCTCACTGAGGTTTAGGGATACCAGCTTCCAGGTGGGGTCTGAGAATCTCCTGGAAGTACAGTTCATCTCCAGTAAATTAAGCTGAAGGGAAAGCTCTCTCCCCTCACATGCATTCCTTCCTTGGGTGCTTGGCTGGTGATGTCTGCCCTTCTGAAGCCTGAGGCCTACTGCTGGCAACTGCAATCCCTGTTGCCTAGGTCTGTCTACTTTCCTGTAAAGCTCAATTATGCCTTTGAGTTCATAGGACCTTTCTGGCAAATACTGTTTGTTTTATTTCCCAGGCCAAGTTTGAAAAAGTCACTTCAGTCCCCATGTCTCTTCAGCCATTTATTTGTTCACTATTTTCAGTTTCAGGCTGTAAATCTTCATTTAGATCTTCTTGCACTTTCCAGACTCACAGGACTGATGCTGGTCTGTCTGTCTGTCTGTCTGCACCCCAAAATACAAACAGTTGCTGGTAACAGTTCCTGGCCTAAGGGTTGGCCAACACCCATATCCCAGGTGGGACATACCCGCACTGCCACCCCTCAACCGCAGTCTGCAAGGCTCTACCATCATCTCTAGATCGCTGCTCATCTCTAGATTATAATGATCAGCTCTGCAGGTAAAAATGGCTACTTTGAAGGATGGACTCTGAGGCATTGTACCAGTTTAAGGCCCTCCTCCAAACCTCCAGGAATATTTCGAACCCAGGAGTAGCCAACCTCCAGGTGGGGCCTGGAGAGCTCCTGGAATTACAGCTTATCTGCAGGGAATAAAGATCAGCTCCCCAGGCAGAAAGGGCTGCACAGGCCTAACTGTCATGTCCAACAACTTCCCTCACTTTCCCTCAGACCGCTGATGGAGCTGGCAGCTGGCTGATGAGTCTGCTCCTCCCCCCTCCCTCCAGGCATGCTGTGAAGGAGCCTCTTACAGCCCCTGACTGAAGGGTGGGAGGCATTTCCGAGAACAATGCAGAGGAGTCTGTGTGCATGGGTATGCTTTCCTTTTGAGGAGGGGGAGCTTTTCCCTTCTGCCTAACCGCTGGCTGACAGGGAGGACAACTGCTAGCTGACAGGAAGCCTCTTCTCACTTAAAATAATCTGAGGCCTACTGCACAGGGTTGTTGTGCAGATGAAACTGGATGCTGTTGCAGAGGTTCTTTTTCCTCCTGTTTCATCTGCACAACAACCCTGTGCAGTAGGCTTCAAATCTTCAGGGAGTCGCACAAAAGAATACACATGGCTTGGTTGTTTCTTCCCTCCAGTAGTGAGGCGGGCCACAGCAGTATTTTAAGTGAGAAGGGGCTTTTGTGTCAGCCAGCGGTTTGGGAGAAGGGGAAAGCTTCCCCCAAAGGAAAGCACAAGTGCCCCCATAGACTCCCCTGCATTTCTCTCTGAAATGCCTCCATCCCCTCAGTCAGGGGCTGTCAGAGGCTCCTTCAAAGCAGGCCTGAAGGGAGCAGGGGGGGAACGCACTCACCAGCTCTGTGAGGCAGCATGAGGTCTAAGGGGCCACCACCACCCCAGGCCACTTCCTGTCAGCAGCCAGGGGCAAACTGGCTGTGAGCTAGCCAGATTGCCCCTGGCCGGGCTGGGGGGGTGATGCCCCTTGTCACCTCCCTGTCACCTCCCTATTGGTTCAAAGTCCAGGGCGAGGCCAGTCTGATCTTTGGACCTTTCTGATTGGTCCAAAGATTGGACTGGCCCCACCCACTCTCCATCCACCTAGGCCTTAGCTTTTTATATTATACAGTGAAGCTGTTCCAGATAATCGCAATCTTAATGATATTTTATTGTTAATCACCATGAGCCAGCTTGCTGGGAGCGGCAGTCTATAAATCGAATAAATAAATAATAATAAATAAAGTCTCCTGCTTCATCCCGCCCTTGCCCATGCCTCCCTCTCCCTTGTTCCCAGGGATGGGAATTTCTTTTTGAAAATGGCGATGTGCTGTGGCAAGCCTATCAGTGCTGTGGCGAGCCCAAGGTCACCCAGCTGGTTGCATGTGGGGGAGTCTGAAATCAAACCCGGCTCACCAGATTAGATGTCTGCACTCCTAACCACTACACCAAGCTGGCACTATGCATCTATGATTCTATGCATAGGCATTGCAATGAAGAAGTATGAATTAAAAAACATTAGTGGGCATCGTGGGACCTTAAAACTGTTGGAGAAAGGGGATGAGGAGGGTAAGATGAGCAAAAAGAAGGCAGACAAAGGCGAGACAGCAAAAAAGGTGAAGAGGACCTGGGAGGTGTAATATTATTTAGCGCTTTGCCAGTCCATGGGCGTGACGCTATTTTTACTAATGTGTGGAAATCTCCCTAGACTTGTCACAGAATCATTAGCAACTCCTGTGGTTTAGGCCAAATGTTCCCACTTGTAATTTAGGCTTCTTACTTCTTGCTCAATCACCTTCAAAATCAATAATTATTTTCTATCTTGTCCCAGACACCTTTTAAAACCCTACAAAACTTTCATAAGCCCTTCCTGCCTTTGATTTCCATGGGATATTTATGTTCATGAACTGCCTTTGAAACCCTCATTCTTCTCACTTTCCTTTACATTGTTTCTGATTTGGCAAAGTTACTGCCAGGGGGGAACACAAATGCATAATACTCAAAGACTCGTCTTTAACATCACTGATGCTCTGTACATCATAGATCTCCCCCGATGTTCTTCATATCTCTCTTATAACCCTGTGCCTACTTTTTCCTTTCCTGCATCTGTGTCTGGCAGCACCAGTCCTTATGGTGGTTCTGGTCCCCAGCAGCAGCTGCCATTTCCTCTCCTAGCAGAGGCAGCACAGTTGGTTTCTTCTTCCTGGCTTCCAGCTGCTTTAATAGGCCTTTTGATGACCACCTGTAAAATAGAGGGAAACAAGAAGGCAGGGAAGAACCAGAACACTGTGAATAACCAGATGTCTATCGACCACCAGTGAGATCCCCATGGAATAGCCTGGTCATGCTCTCAGAAGCCCAAGTAGTCTAGACCTTCCTGCTTGCAGAGGGAGCAGGTGGGTTATCTGTGTGCTTGTACATTTGATTTTATTCCTGTTTAGGACATCTTCAGCTCTACTGACCTCAGTGATGGACTGTTCCTGTCTCTGAGTGGATTATCTCTCTCTCTATATATATATATATATATACACACACACACACACACACACACCCTGCGTTGAGCAGGGGGTTGGACTAGATGGCCTGTATGGCCCCTTCCAACTCTATGATTCTATGATTTTATGATTCTATGATTCTATATATACCACTGAATTTATATATACATTATACTCAACAAATTCTGATTGCTGGGGAGTTCAGGTAATTTATCTTTGGCAGCTTTCACTCACCAGGGCCTGTGGAGAAAGGCTTTTTACATATCGGAATCCGTGAAGGAAGATCTTCCCAGGCAACAGAACTAATATGGTAGAATTGGATCTTGTGATCTGCAGCCACAAGTTACCCAAATTAGATATTGAGTTGGGGATTTTAGCATAGTGAGAGTGGTAACAATGGGCTCTCCACCAGTGTATATCAGATTGTATTATTATTAAAAAATAAATCTGTTATAAAACCCCAAAGACCCACCACCTTTCCTATGGTGAGAAGAGGGTGGAATAAAAGGCTAAGATGGGTCCCAAATCTCAGGAATAAACTTTCCTCGGGTCAGAAAAAGATTAATGTGGGGTGTGGGGAACATAGGAAAGATCCATGACCATCAGCAACTTTCATTGATGGATCATTAGACCTACCCTATAGATTAAGGTGACCAGATCGTCCCACTTTTGGAGGGACATCTGGGGGTACCTGGCAAATTGTACTTATATTGAAGTTTAAAAATATATATTACAATACTATTTTTGCGTTCTATGCATTCTATGAAATTTTTTGTTGCTCCATATAGATCAATTTTTTAATCAAGAACCCCCCCCCCCCAGTCAATGGTGTCCCGCTTTACCAATGTTAAAATCTGGTCACCTTACTATAGATTTGTCTTTTCAGATAGAGGAGGGGTTTTTGCCTACTCTCTAAACTCTGGTTAGGCACCAGCCAAGAAAATGAGGCTGATGGATGAGTGAATTTAGCAGAAAAGGAGAGCTTCAAGGGCATCCCCATAGACTTTGACCTCTGTGAAATAACAGCTGGTTGAAACTTGCCCACTCTGATATCTCACAGCAAGTGAAATAGCCTGGAAGCTGCTATTATCACCCTTGTCACCGAAAGTGAGTGTTTTTCATGGCACTGGGCCAATAACGGGTTTTCTTCTAAAGGTGCTAAAAAGAATGACCAACAGTCCTGGTTTAACTGTATTCTATTTGCTAGTCTTCAATTCATTCCTCAAAGAACCTGGTCTTTTCTGGCCCTCTCAAAATATCTTTCAAAGCCAATCAAGCAAAAAGTTTAGAAAACACCGTTTGTGGTTTTAGCATATGAAAGCAAAAGCATATGGAGAATGAAATGGGTTCTGTCAAATGACAAACAAAAGATCCCATATTTGAAGTATCTAGAGATTTCAACCAATCCATTCTTCCGTCACTGTTTATATCTTTAACATTTATGTCCTGACGGGTGAATTTCACTCAAATCCCATGATAAATTTCCGGAAAAGCAGGCCTACTAGCAATCCTAGCCATTATAGGCTGTTAATATGAATATCAGTTCAGAAAAGAGGATGTTGTTTCCTATGTGATTGGCTCCACTTTTAACACTGTCAGCAGTGTCCCTTCCATTACTCTCCTGGATGTTCACTAGTCTTTAAAGCAGCAGCAAAAGCAATATTAAGAACTATCCAAGGGCTTTCAGATGCAAATCTCAACACAATGCCATTTCCAATCAAATCGTGGGCACATTCCTAGCATTTGTTGAAATGGAAGTGAGAGCTTAAGGGGTCAGCTGGTTCCCTCCCTACAGTACTGTGTCAAAGTAAATTTCCCTATGGTTAGCTGAAATCTCAGCAATAAGTAAAAGCAATGGAAAGCTAGACACCAGTGAGACATGCTCTGTCTGGAAAGATGGGTGTCTGATATTACTAGAGAATCCACTCATTCTTTCTATCATCATCTAAGTAAAATGACTGCAATTTGCAATGTGAGCCACTTACAGCTGGTGTCATTTGGACAGACCCAAAAGGGCCGTGCATTCAAATGATATACATGGAGTTACGAAGCCCTTTGCCTGGGTGTCAGCTCAAAAGAAAGTAGGGGAAGTATAAGAAGGAGAGTCTTCAGGATTATAGGTCATTTTCGGGGTTAGACGAGAAGAAGATCCTAGAAACAGAATGAATGGGAGGCAATTCATTCCCTTACCTATTCTTTGCTTACAGAGATCATCTTTCACTTTGAGAACAGAATAGCTATTGCAAAATTTTAAGGAATGGAGTGTTGACAAGAGACTCCATCAGACAGGTCATTCTGTCAAACCCAGGCACTACACATTTTCTGGAAACATAAGTAGCTCAGTTGTCCCTTTGTTTAGATTCTGGAGTCAATAGTAAGGTATGAAGAAGGGTGCATTCAAAGGCACTTCAACGTTTAAGCCATCTAACTGATGTGGATGTGCAATTGCCAGGTTGTATAAAGATACAAAATTCCCTATCCAGGACTGAGATCTATCTGGGAAGTAGAGCTTGGGTTTCAACATGAAACGTATAATTGTGTCCTGAACAGGTACACCAGTTCTGATTCAAATATTGTGTTTATAATATTTCATTCTGATACTTCAATATGCATTGGAATTATTATATTACAAGTAAACACACAAACATATTAGTGAAATGATGAGCAAATTTAAAGATAGATTTCCATTTATCCAGCATATGAACGGGAAAATAAACACAAACAAATAAATCCAGAACTTGATTGTCAAAAAAGTAAGGTCCAATGTCCACTTGAAATTGCACAAAAACGTTACTAGATTACTTGTTCACAGTGTGCCTGATTCATTTGCCTAGCCGATAAATGAATGAAGGACATCCAAAATTCCATACCAAAAAAATTAAAAAGCTGGGATTGGATCTCTGAGGTAATACTAAACAATACCCTAAAAGGCCCAGACCTGGCTTGCCCACGCTAGCCTGATCTTAACACAACTAAAAAACTAAGTAGGGACAGCTCTAGTTAGTATTTGGATAGGAGGCCACCAAAGAAACCCAGGGTTGCAATGCAGAGGAGGTAATAGTAAATCATCTCTGAACATGACCATTTCCACATGAGGAATTTGCCCTTGCACAGCATCTCATTGCTTGCGGGTTTTAGTGCTGCTTCCACATGACATCAGCAGCAAACTGTGGCTGTGCAAGAGTTGGCACGAGTTTTCATCTGGTTTGTGATGTAATGAGGAAAATCGCAAAAAAATATTTCCCTTTCTTGTCGTGCTACAAATCGGGGCACAAACAAGGGCAAGGCCGTATTAAGGAAGAAACACACAACTGTTTCAGTAGCATTTTGCCCGCCCTCACATCTGCCCTCCCCTCTCCATTTCCAGATCGATTTTTTTTAGTGGTGCGTTCCATGTTGCTGCAAGACTACAAAGCTATGTGCCCTTAGTACAAATAAAATATCCTCTTCATTGTGCATGGTTATATTGGGATCGGGCAGCGAAATCACATTCCTGTTTGCGTTTTCTGGCAGTAGGGTATGAACGGGGAAAGAAAGGGTGTCTGTACTCTGTGTTTTAAATCTTTATTGTGAACACATAATCACTGGGATCCAGTTACCATGTTTTATTGTTGTGGCATTTCCCCATAGCAACGTGGAAGTGTTTTTTTTTAAAATAATAATTATAATTTCCGGACTTGGGGGAGACAGACGTTTGAGTCCCCAAAACAACCTCTGTGAAATGATTCATGGCTTGCGTTGATTGACAACCTGAGGAGCGGGGGTTGAAGTGTGGGTTGTCCATGCTTTAGGCCTTTCCACTGCCTCATCAGGAAGGGAAATGTGGGAGGGGTCTCCCATCAGGAAGCATGCAAATGTGCAGTTTCCTATTGTGCATTTGCAAGTAGGAGATGTGTGTGGAAATGGTCCATCTCTTTCCCTGAAAATCCTACAGGTCACCATAAGTTGGCTGTAACTTGACAATGCTTTATACCACCACCACCATGCTAAGCAGTGCTGACCTGATCTGTATTCTACCATCAAATCAGCAAAGGTTCTGCCAAGATCTAGTTGAGGATTCTGCTGCCATTAGCAAAGTCTGTATTTATGAATAGTCAACTGAGAACCTCTGATAAACATGCATTGGGCAGAGCTTATAGTCAACCCCTTGTTTCTTTTCCAGCCTTGAGCCATATCATTGGCATTTGAGCATGAAACAAAGACCAAAAAAGGTAGAATACAGTCTCCAATTCCCCAAACAATCTTAAAATAAACAAAAGCATTTACAAAACAAAGAAGCAACCAAGTCATAGAATAGAGAGCAACCCCCCCCCCAAAAAAACCAGACCTAGTGCTCATAGCTGGAGAAGGGAAGGGGGGTTAGGTAGGAGCTGAACCATAAAGAAATCACTTCTCAACTGTAACTTAAACCAAGGCAAAGATATTAGTTCACAGCTCTGGTGACCTCCAGGTCAAATGGCATCTCAGAAAGCAGGATATCAAGCACCACAGGTGTCTGCTTGCCCCATACAGGCATATCCACCCCTGCTGTTGTGAGGTCAGCACTTGCAGTGGTTTGCCAATAGGCTGAGATGGTAATGACATCTCCAGGAATTGTGGTAGCCTCTAGAACATGTGTCCAAAGTAGGATTTTCCAGGTCCAAGAGTGAGCAATGATGTGTTCTCTGAGGCCACTGAGGCAGGTATCTTCCCCTAGGGATCCACCATGAGTGAGCTCTCACGCCCAGTACTCAGATCTCACATGCTGCACATTGGGTAAAACAAACACATGCCAGTCAGACCATGAACTGTCCCGGAATCATACTGAGAGGCGAGCTACAGTTTCTTATAGGCCGTTGGTATTTGTCCCTGTGTTTTAGCAGGACTTCTATGAAAATGCTGCTTGGGGTCTCCCTCCTCAGCTTGATAGCCTGAAGATGGAAGGTTTGGAGCAGGGAATGATGGAGCTACACTTTTTGGAGTAAGTATCCATTTGGCAAAAAATAGTATCTGGCTTCTGTATTTTTTCTCTCTGGGGATTTTCCATGGCTGTAGATATAACTGCTTAGATTCCCTGACTCTTGCATTACACTACAAGGAAGGATGTGGGATAAGCCTTTCATAGAGGAACCCTCAGGCCTCCATTCAATTCCAAAATAGCTTGCCATGAAAAGTTATACAAATGTGTATCTTAAAATGTTTAAGAAGGGCAAATCCCCAAGGATACATCCACAATTTCCCTTTCTTATTTTTTTTCTTTTCTTTTGGTTCAGCACTTTAAATGCTCAATTGATAGCACAGCAAGAATTCCTGGAGAAACCAACACTTTCTGACATGCAGAAATCAACCATGTCAGCAGATGCCTTTGGTGGAGGGATGGTCAGGGACGTATGTCTCTTATATGCACCTTGGATCTTTGAGTTGAGGGAAGCGATCATTGCAGAAGTGCTCTTTTACATGTTGTACGAACAGCTCGAGCCAACACAGAGTTTAAGTCTTTCGATGAACCTGAAACACATGGCTACTGCCAAAGCCTTTCTTTTATAACCAGCCAATTCCTGAAACACAGTAACATCAAATATCTTACTCCAGTTCAGTACTCTTCAGCTGCCCAGCTGCTATTTCTATGTACTCATTTTACGCTTCTCTTCTTCAGAGGAGCTCAGGGTAGCATACTGGATTCATTTGCCTCATTTTGCCTCATACCCATCCAGTGAAGTAGGCTAGGCAGAGGGAGAAAAAGAGGAGCCCAGTTACCTGGCAAATTTTATGGCAGAGTTTGGATTTGAACCTAGGTCTCTTAGTCCAATCTTCTATCCACCATGTCATGCTGTTTCTCCTTTCTGGGTATAAACCTCTTCCATTGGGATGCCAAGCCAAACAGATCAGACTGTTTCTAATCAAGAGTGTAGTCCTTGATTCCCAAGGCAAAGCATGTAGAAATAAGTTGCACAGAATTTTTGCCTGAAAAAAACCATTAGAGGCAAACATGGTTCTCTTGGGAAGAGCACCCATTCCACCCACCTCTTGTTTTCTACCTTTTGTGCCTGGTTGCACCTACTGATTCCCCTTCTTTTCTGCTGGCTTGTTCTTTATCTCATCCCTCTGCCTGCTATTCCAGTCTTTTATTTATTTCAAATAATCTAATGACCCAGTGGTCTTGGACAACATAATTCAAGCTAACGCTGTCCTCTAATTTCACCTTCATATTGGAACCACTGCAGCTAAAACGTTTGCACAACCAGTATTATACCAAAATAAGTATCAGTTATTCAAAAAGGCCAGGAAAACAGAAAGAACCAGAAGCAATCATTGGTTGAATTAGGGATGCCAGCCTCCAGGTGGTACTGGAGATTCCCCAAAATTACAGCTCATCTCTAGATTAGAGAGATCGGTTCCTCTGGAGAAAGTGGCAGAGAGTGCCATTTCAAAATGGTGAAGTCTATGGTGTTGTATCCCACTGAGGCCTCTGTCCTCTTCAGTCCCAACCCCAAACCTCCAGGAGTTATCCAACCTTGATCAAGGTTGCCAGATCTGGGTTGGAAAATATCTGGAGACTTTCAGGGTGGAGATGGGAGTGGGTGGGCTTTGAGGTGAGGAGGGACCTGCTATGGAGTCCACCCTCCAAAGCAGCCATTTTCTTCAGGGCAACTGATCTCTGTCACCTGGAGATGAGTTGTAAAACCGGGTGATCCCCAGATACCACCTGGAGACTTGCATCCCTTACCTGGAACTAGCAACCCTACCCCCCACTGGTGGCTAGGCAGCAGCTGGCTACTCAAGGTTGAATCCAGAAATATCTCAAAGGGGTCCCCAGATTGCAATCAAATAATTTATCAACTGATATTTCCATTGCTCTAGATCCACAAGGTCTCAGGTTATCTGCATAAGCTACTCCACAGAATCTACCCAGAAACAAACAGTGGAGGAATAGCAGTTAACTTAGCCAAAAGGAAAACTCTCTGATAATTAGGGAAGGTCAATTGATTAAAATAAGGCAGAAGCATAGAAAGAGGTACAGTGCCAAGAAATAATGGAAAGCACACTCTACAGCCTTCAGCTGATGACCTGAAGCTTCCATTGCTCTGTCAAGAGAGTCTTACAGCCCAAGGGCCAATAGATGTACTCCAATAATTCAGGAAACATATAATGAATGTGGTAATGTCACAGAAAGCAGTGGTTTCCTTGCCACAGTGTATTTGGCCAAGCATGAGCCAGTTGCCTTTGCAAAAAAAATGTGTGAAATGGGGCCTGTAGCATATTTTGGATGAAGGTTGGCTCCTACTGACACTTACTGGACAACAGGGCCTGCTTCTGAAACATTAGAGGCCTCAAATAGTTTTATCTGGCTTCCAGTCCACAGAATTGACTAAGGTTCATAGTGTCCTGAGTATATAATATCTTTTTATTTATTATTTTATTATTTATTAAATTTGTATACCACCCTCCCATACAGCTCCTTATGTAAAGGAGCTAATGGTATATAACAATTATTGCATTCCTTGTATTTTATGTACGCTGGTTTTATTTGATGCCAAAAGGTGATAATGCCAAAATGCATCTGGTCAGTGGAGGCATAAATATGCATGTAGGCATTGATTTTATTGAGGCTATGCTATAAGTCTTGTGTTTTTAACTTAAATAAATATTAGTACTGCGTTTTAAAATTGTGTTCTACCTACAGAGGCTTAAGTTCATTTCCCTTATTTTGACCTTTTTAGGTTCTAGATGTGAGGCTAGAGCCTAGAGCCCACCCTTCAGAGCAGCCATTTTCTTCAGGAAAACTGAGATCCGTTGTAATTCTGGAAGACACTAATCCCACCTACCTCCAACACTCTTTTTTAAGGATTTATTTTTAATTAATTTTAATAAGTTTTATTATACTCATATAAACATATTTCCAGAAGATGGAAAAAATTTCCTAGCAGGCCTGTTTTAACTTGTTAAAACAAAAAACAACGCGAACACCTAACTAAACAATGCCATCAGAACATAAAAAATAAGGAAAATAGACAAGCAATAACAGTCAAAGTAGGAAAGAGGAGAAAATTCCTTTCACCCTAGATTACTCAAGCTCATACATTATTACAGCGCAATCCTACACAGAATTCCTCCAGTTTGAGCCCATAGACTTCGTTGGGTTTAGGCTGCATAGGAATGCATTATTCCTGTTCCCTTTGCCCACAGGAAAAGGGCACTTGTGGGGAATATTTCAGTCCTTTGATGGACTATTCTAAACATTCTGAGGTAGGGAGATCTGAGCGGCAGTCTTTGGCCATATAAATGATTTCACATTGTTTTGGCAGCTGTTCTGTTGGTTCTGGATTTTCCACTTGCCACGCACTCGGCACACCCCAGTGCTGTTTAGTTTTCCCTTTAGTTTGTCTGTTTACTTTCCAGTTTGAGAAGAGTGCCTTTTTACCCGCACAAATGGCTATCTGTTCTACTAGACCTGAATGCAGACTGAAGATCCAAAACTCACATCATATCAGAAACAGAGAAAAGAGCTTACTGGAGCTCTTGAGAATTTCCATCAACCTCTGGCCAGGAAGATTTTAGGCCAAATATATTCCCAAATACTCAAGAAAAAAATAACCACCACTTCATTGATCATTGTAGTTCTTTTTAGGAGATATTTCTCAGCACGCAGTTCGTGTGTGGCATAGAAAAGGAAAGAGATCACATGCTTCAGAATGAGGTGTAGGAGGAATTCTAAAACAAAACAAAAAAAACGAGGATCAGTCATGAAGTTAGAGCAATTTGAGGAGCTCCTACTGCTCCTTGGATCTCAGAAAATGCTTGTTTATACATTTTGAGAAAAGCCTCTTTCTTGAACTGCCAGCCTGAAAAGGGCTCTTCTTATTACCTGCCAAATGAAAAATTCCAGTTTTCACAAAACCTCTTCTCATCGTATAGCCTGGGATAAGCTAAAGGAAAACTACGAAAACAAAGGTATTTTCAGCTGTAGTGAAGGTATCACCTACCACCGTGGAGCTTTGGGAAGGTTGTGTTGAAGGAACCTGCACTAAACCTATCAGCTTGGCCTTGAGTAGTTTGAAGGAAGAAATGTTATTTGAACCTCTGCTTGGACACTACCCCTGCTTTAGTCCCAGCCTCTGTATGCAGGAGAATAAGGCGGTGGTAGCATCTTGAGGTAGCAAGACAGAAAATATCACTTCCAGCTGAAGGGGGAGGAAAGGTTCTGATCCACTCTGTTCCTTTTCCATTGGCAAGAAACTTTTTACATATAGGATGATTGCCATATGACCTAGTATGGCTTGTTGTCTGTATTCTGAACATACTGCCCAGTTACTGTAAGTTGCTTTGAGTCCCCATTGGGAAGAATGCACGGTATAAAAGAAGTACATAAATAAATTAATATGTCGACTGGAACCAGTCATTTGGGTTGCCTCTTGTCATGTTCTCCTCTCCCTGTAATACACAGTAATAGAAAGAAAATATCAGCCTGTACCTATGTAAATTTATTTGTAAGGCCGATGGAGAGAGATTCGACATGGCTGCCACTTGAATCCATCTTTATGGAAGGCACCACATGGAGCCACATGGAACAGAACTCCATCAGTCTTACATAGTACTAGACAATTAAACCACCATCAGGTGATGACACTGCCCTGCAGATGGAACTACTTTCATTGCCAGTGGTGGGGGCAAGAAAACTCTTCATGGTAGTACTTGACGTAACTGGAGAAAGAGAGGTGGTGGGAGCTGTTGCTTTCATTTGAAGCCACACTCCCTCCCAAATGTCTGTGTGATGGACATATGGGTTTGGAACATCTGACCCAAAATAACATTAAGCATTTTGGGCAATGAGAGTGCGGAAGTGACTTTGGGTTCAATCATTTTGTAATATGAATGTAAAACCTACCTGATCCAGAATACTCATTCCTATTAGAAATACTTCTTGTGTTCCAAACTGAAATTGGTCAGAGTTAATAGAAAGCATTTGATTGTTCTGTTCATTTCAGCTAAAAGAGGGGCAATTTTTGCTGATCCCCTCCCCCCACTTAGACCTCCAATGCTCAACCCTTGTGTTGTTCCAAAGGATTCTCTGCTCCCTAGGAGATCATTGGACTGCACCCAGCCAATACAGGAAGGAAAGTTGCCTTCTGTTAATGGAACTGCCTTCTGCTACCACAAAGTGATTGGTGGGATCCAACTCAAATAGAAGAAGAAGAGTTGGTTCTTATATGCCGCTTTTCCCTACCTGAAGGAGGCTCAAAGCGGCTTACAGTTGCCTTCCCATTCTTCTCCCCACAACAGACACCCTGTGGGGTGGGTGAGGCTGAGAGAGCCCTGATATCACTGCTCGGTCAGAACAGTTTTATCAGTGCCATGGCGAGCCCAAGGTCACCCAGCTGGTTGCATGTGGGGGAGTGCAGAATCGAACCCGGCATGCCAGATTAGAAGTCCGCACTCCTAACCACTACACCAAACTGGCTCTCTGCAAGAGGGGCTCAAATCCAATTCAGCAGGACAATTCTTGCAGCAGAAATGGCTCAGTTATTTGCACTTTTGAAAAACAAACCTTTCTTTTGATGCCTTATGTTTGGAAATGTATCTACCAACCAGCTGATAAAGTTAAACCCTGCAATTTGGGTCTACGGATAATTCATCTTGTCATCATCAATCATTCGATCATCATTCTGCTTTTTCTCATGTTATTATCTCAGAAATTATGGAGTAAATTAATCATGCATGTAACGTGGCCTTTGATATCATCAGTAAAGTTAAGCTCTCTCTGTCAAGGATGGAGGGAGACAAGTGCAGAATGTGGCTACCCCTACCCCCCACTCTTCCCCCATCTAGCCAGCTCTATAGCCCAGGAATTGTTGGAGGGTCATTCTAACATTCCTAGTACCGAGAGAGAGAGAGAGAGAGAGAGAGAGAGAGAGAGAGAGAGAGGCTGGTCTGAAGACAGACCAAGTAAATATAAAACATACATTTTTTTAAAGTACATACTTTTATTTCAAAATTGCACCATGCACTTGAAAATTCTAGGGAAAGGTCAAAGTTATAGCTGTAGCCTTTGCAATGACAGACCGTTCTGAAATGGCAATAAGCAACGGGATAAATTTGAAAATAGTGTCCCCACTACACGCAAAATTTAGTATAGCCTGTTCCTCCCCAGACAACAAATATTTGCCAATCCAGACTGTAAAACATAACTCTGCCAAAGCACTGGTGACATCATAGCTTAAAGGGAATCGAAAGATAAGGCATCAGCCTATCAGAGCTCTACACTGCCTTTGGGGAGCTGGCCAGTACACCCTGACAAAAGGAGCCAAAACAAATGTCAGACTGTCATAATGAGCCCTAGCAAAGGGCAATGACCTGGCCAGCCCCAGGAGACTTGGCAAGCAACTGGCAACAAAATTGTAGGCCTCTGTTCTGTGGGAAATATGTGCACTTTCTAACCTCAAGGGAAGAGACACTTTGGATAGCTGCTCTCTGGAATCATTCTGCTGCGTATCGGCCACCCTTTGCACCTGGTCCATGTGGCTTGGAACTAAACAATCAAGATGGAAGGATACATCTCAAGAAACCCATCCAGCAGTATAAGCATATTAAAACTGTTCCTGGGGAGGCACAAACATGGCATTTGGGGAAGGGCAATGGCACAATGGTAGAGTCTCTGCTTTGCACACCAAAGGTTCTGGGTTCAAAGGGTCAGGAGGTATGAAAGACCTCTGAGGACCTACAGACGGACTGCCAGTCAAAATATAAAATACTAACGAAAAACCATTGGTCTGACTCGTATAAGATAGCTTCATGTGTACATGTGCTACTGGATTTGCACAAGTTTAGTAGTACAATTAGTTTCCAACAATCCTCTAACCAGCACCTCCATTTAATCCCCCTTAATAAACAAGAGGTCAAAATTCATAAACATTTTGGACTTAATGTATGTAAGAACTCTTAAAGTAATTAAAAACAAATAAAAGCAACGTCTGCAAATACCTATTGCGACCTAATCAATGCAAAATCCTTCAGTAATATCTAGCTTTGTAATCAACTTGTTCGTTTTCAAATACTCTAGCCAGCTGTAAGACACATTAATGAAACAGGAAGAGAACTTGGAAACTCAAAATATCGGGGTGCTTTTTCCCATTCATTCATTTATTCATTCATTCACTCACTCACTCACTCACCCACTCACTCACTCACTCACTCACTCACTCACTCACTCATCAGGCTCAATCTGAAAACTGTGTGTGTATCTCTTTAGCATGTATCACCCCCCTAAGAAAGACAAAGGTTGAACATTTGATTACAAATTCCATTCAACAAATAATCATTGCCATAGTAAAGAACAGGTTCCCTTGTTTTAGGCAGTCTGTAACCCCTAGTTTATGGTGAAAATAAGGATTGGTTCATGCCACTCTTTCTGCACATGGCATGTGTGGATTTCCATTTGACCACACAGGACAGATTTGCATTATGCTGTGGAAGGAAGCAGCAATGTGAGTGTTGATTCCGTGGCACTTTCACACATACTAATTAGTGCAGTTTGAATCCATTTCAGTGACCCTTTGCATGTGGATTTTGCCATTCCACACAGTAAAATCCAGTACAAAGTGCAATGAAAGTAGAATAAAAGTGCGTTATTTAGTGTGTGAAAGTACTGAGTGCAGAACTCAGCCTGGATCAGGAGTATTAAAATATTATTGCCACGTTAAAAGCAGCCATTGGGATGGCAAGTGGAAAGATTCCTTCCGTGAACGGCATCAGCATTCAAATAATAGTCTTCATATGCAGCAGCACATGATCTGACTACAAGACATGGTCATGGTAAGTTGAAATGGTTATCAGAACAGCCACATTTTCCAAAGCAGTTTGAATTCTACATTTGTTTCCCATGCTGACATTTAGCAGTCACTAACACAATACATATTCTGTTTGCTTCTGTTTGTTGTCACCATCTTATACTGCGTCTTAGAGGTGTCAGTTAAGATAAACATCCTTTGGTTCACTTGCCTCTGCTTACAAAAGCTAAAGCCATAGCTGGTAGAACTGAATGGGATGTGCAGAGCCTTCTTCCTGAAGATCTCCCAGATGAGTCATAACATAACACTGGCCCAATGAGTACAATTCACCACTGCAGACCCTGTTTCAGTGTTTTATCCATCTATTACCTCTTTACCCCAAACTTTCTCCAAGGAGCACATGATGGTGTACATGGCTGTCCTTTCCCTTTTGTATTCTCCTAACAACCCAAAGAGGTACGTTAGGCTAAAAGGGAGAGAGTGGCTCGCGGTCATATATGTGCACAAGGTCTTAAGTGCACAGGTTGCAATCATTTAAGATCAAGCTCAATAGGCTGGACCCTGAATTAGGCAGCCCTTTGCTAGAATGCCCTTGGCTCTGGTCCTGGGCAATTTCCACAGGAAAAAGCCCCCCGGAGGCAGAGAAACATGCTCCATGGCAGGGGCTGCCTCTACAATGGACAACAGTGCTGCTGCACAAATGGAAAGATAGGCTCCAAGCCATTATTTCCAAGAGTGGTCTCTCCAGGTTCATACTCCCACATGATGACCATCCTACAAAAGCCTCTCCCCCCCTCCCCCAGTTCTCAATGCAATGTCTAGTCCCCCTCCTCTGCATCTTGCCATATATGTATATCCGTCCTTGATTCCAACCTTCAGCCATGGTCTTATGGTTTTGCAGTACAAAAAGAATAAAGGGGAAGGGGTGGGGAGTGAGATGCCAGATCCAAGCAAGCTGCATGTAAATAGACTCCCCAGAGACTGGTTAAGAGGCTGATTTAATTAACACAAGCAGCACGTTAAGGGCTGTCAAACATGTTCTCATGCTGATGTTGTCCAGAACTTTTGTCAGGAGAGCTCTGGCTGTCATCACTAGGTCTTATGTTCTGACACGGCCTTACCCTGCATTAAGGAGGAGACAAGTTTATCCAGGCCCATGAGCCTTGTGTTCAACTCAAAACCATATCTCAGTGTTACTGATCCAGTGGCAAGGATTGGTGGAGATACCTTGTGCTCCTTCACAACCATCCCGAAGATCCAAGAGCCCTCTTCTTAAAACTACTATGGATTGCAGAAGAGAGCTCAGAGATGAGACAGCCAGTAGTACAAGCCCAAGGAAACTTTCCTGGGAGGAAGCCCTATTGAATAGATCTGAGTAGGATTTTGAGTGAAACTGCTAAGGATTGCTCTCTTAGATGCCTTTACTGCCTGAATTTGCCTTTTCCTTATTTTATAACACAGTATTGATCTTGCCAAAGTGAATGGATGTGTAAAGAATAGTTTGTGTATGTGTGTGCCCACATATTTAGCTTCCTTTCTCCTTTGATGAACTCCAGCCAGCTTACTATCTAAATAAAATGATTATAAAAACCAGCAAAACATTATCAATGAAGCAACAATTATAAATGATATAAAATATCACATTTTTAAAACTTCCATTAGGACTGCCAATAAAACTAAATCAGTCAAAACTAAATCAGTCAAAAGGAGCCCCCCAAAATAAATCAGTATTAAACTGCCTCCCCAAGATCAATGGTGAGGGGGCCAAGTGTACATCCCTGGGGAAGTTTTTTCCATAAACTGATGTTGTAAAATAAGGCAACAGCATTTATTGATTGCAGACCGAGGAGCATTGGCGAAGCATGGAGGCAGATTCAAGAAATCGAACAACCTGCATGCCACTCAATAAATGTCCCATACCAAACTGTGAAAATATAAGTTAAGTCACACTAGCATGAAAGTCATGCTCCAAAATAATTTCTTTTATTTTTTTCACATGTACCTTTTAGTCATGCCTTGAGACAAACATAGATATTTCACATGTACATAAAAGCATAATAGGAAGAGACTTAAAGAGCCTATTGGTTAATTTTTAATTATAATTGCATAAATGTATAATTGTCTCTCATTCTCACATTGTATTCACTCATATGTATATTATATATATACTAGTAAATAAGCCCGCTGCAGGCTTAATGCAGCGGGCGCTAGCCGGGCTGGCGAGGCGTGCTGGGGCTGGAGCGGCTCGAGTTGCGGGGCGCGGGGGGGGCGTGGCCTACCTTGGCGGCAACCGCGCAGGGAACGGAGGAGTCCTGTGGCCAGGTGGGTCGGCGTGGAGGCGGCCAGAGCAGCTAGAGGGTGGGAAGGCCGGGCGGGGCGCAGGGCCGCGGGGCAGAGGGCAGCGGCGCAGCCGCAGGCACGCCAGCAGCCGGCGTCACAGCCACGGCAGGTGCAGCGGGTGGCGTCGTGGGGCACTGCCAGCGAGGGCCAGGTGTGCCGGAGGCAGCGGCAGGGGCGCGGCAGCTGGCAGCTGGAGAGCATGGCACGAGGGAGCAGCCGTCCGGGCTGCATGTCAGCGCAGGAATGGCGGTGGGCGGCGTCAGGTAGGCCAGCAGGAAGGGGGGTGGGAGGCGCTTCACACCTCCTGATTACTGAGGGTGGCGGCAATGGACCAATTGTGAGCCACCCTTGCCGCCGGACTGAGACTCGGAGGGGCCAATCGGCAAGCGCTTTGCGCCAGCTGATTGGGCCCTCCGAGTGTCAGTCCAGGGGAAGGGGCCTATGGGCACCCTTCCCCATCACGGACAGGGCCCACCCTTGGGGCCCTTAACCGATTATTTAATCCGCTCCGCTAGGAGCGGGTTAAAGATATATGTATATGTATATGTATATGTATATGCATATGCATATGCATATGCATATGCATATGCATATGCATATGCATATGCATATGCATATGCATATGTATATGAGATTAGTTTTCTCATGTTAGGGCTTTAGAAACATTTAGCTAAACTTGAACAACACATTTATTAATATTTGTTTTCTTTGTGCACAGTGGTCACCTTGGGATACTTTTTGTATTTTGTCTTCTGTCTGTGCACTCCCCTTTCTTTTTTTGAGACTCAAGAGGAGCCAATTCAATGTGCCGAGCTGAGCCAAGGGATCCAAAGAGAGGCCGAGCCAAGCTGAGCCAAAGGTGAAGATCCAACTGAAGATCGAAGAAAAAACCATTCTGCCAGAACCACCAGGCAATTCAGTTTAAACAGACCTAGTCAGACTTCTGTTGCATAGAGTAGCGGTCCCCAACCTTTTTCCGGTTGAGGACCGCCTCCAGGGTTGAGGGAGAGATGTTGGCCTGGCCGTGTGCATGCGCGTTTTTGCCAGCAGGTGGCGCTAACGTGCAGGCATAGAGTAGCCACGTAAGCGCGTTTCCACCAGCAGGGGGCGCTAATGTGCATGTGCGGCGGCTCTGCATGTGCGCATTTGCGTCCGCTAGCATGCCGGAGGCCACACCTGCAAAGTGAGAATCTGAACCTGGGTCTCCATTACTCTGGTCCATTCCGCACAACTTAAATGTAGCCGAAGTCTTACCTTTTGTAAATGCTATTAATTTAACTTTTTGCATGATGTTGTTAACAAACCGCCAAACTCCAGCAACAATCAGAATTTTATAGCACTTACGGGGAAATCCAGAAAAGTGGATTCCCCCTGAAAAAAATGCTGCACTTGTGAGCACAAGCTGCAACACATCAGCGAAAGACATGTGCGTTCTCAAAATAGTGGTAGAAAGAATGTCCCTCCCTAGCTCTCACCCCTGAGCTTCCAGAGACGTGATCGCCATTTTTTCCCACTTAAACGGGCGAAAGCAATGAATAAGTGAGGACTCTTCAGCTGAAGTCCCTCCACAAGCAATTCAGAAGTGCTTAACAGTAAAACAAAGCTCCCTTCTGCAATTGTCTTTAAAGTTCCCAAGCACAATACAACCCCCTGTTCAACACTGCCCGTAATTTCGGCCAGAAATTGCACCCATGGGGGGGGCTACTTGAAGAGCGTGTAAATGATTAAGCGCTAGCTCCTATGCCAGAGAAAAAGGTCTTGAGACATTGAATGAACAAATACTTGTTGCTACTGGTGTTTTCAGGTTTTAAAAAACAGTTTTTAAAGGGAAAGGGGCTTTTCGGGAGCATGAACACAACATTTCATTGGCTGTTCTGTTTGATTGACAGCCAGGGGCGGGAAGAAGCATGGGAAAATATTGCCTCCTTTGTTGCGATTCCGGCAAGACTGGAAACCTGTAGGGAATGAATAGGCCGCTATTGGGACTTCAATATTCCACTAGAAGGTGTGCGGAATGATTGAAATTCCACTATTAAATATAGTATTTCTGCATACTGCAAACATTTTGCAACATTGGTCATTGTGCGGAATGGCCCTCTCATCTGACACTGTTACAACAACGTCTTAGGAATGGCCAAAGTTCTGGTCAAATTCAAACCTGTACACAAGGAGTTACTTCATACCCAGCAGGAAACACTCTGAACAAAACTGAGAACTTGCCTTTCATTTCCTGCTCAGAATGGTGACAACACTTTGCAATTCAAATTTGAAATAGGGATGGTGGAAAGATGGGTTTGGATCCTGTTGAAGAGGTTCAATTCATCTTCACCTGGCTAGGTGGCCAAACCTGCTTTACACAAAATGAGAAAGACAGTCTGGTCTGGTGGACAAAGGAAGGAAGTAATTTCAACCTTCTCTGTTATATTATTGTTGTGAACTGTAATGCCCCAAACGGCTCCTATTAGTTACAGTTTCTAATGTTTCCTGTTTCCCATTTTATTTTGAGAGCTTTCAAAATGATTGATGATATGTAAATATAGCATGAGTTTATTGTTACATGCTGGGTTCAGGTGTAATCCCATCTTCTTAAAAGAACACTACAATTTAAAATGTCTCATTTTATGTTCAACTCTCAAAGAAATTTTTACTCCGACATCTCTTCAGAGTGAATTTGAAATGTTTACGCTGGGGCCACAGCAGCAATACAGGCAATGCTCACTCACCAACAATGACCAGCCCTTTCCTGTGAGCCACTACACCAGAAATATTGACACAAGGAACAATGGCTGCAGTTGAGGGTTGCCAACCTCCAGGGGGTGGCGGGAGATCTCTCACTATTACAACTGTTCTCCAGGAGTCAGAGATCAATTCCCCAGGAGGAAATGGCCACTTTGGAAGATAGCCCCTGTGGCATTCTACTCTATTGATGTCCGTCCCCTCTCCAAGCCCCACCCTCATCTGGCTCCACCCCCCATATCCCCAGGTATTTCCCAACTAGGAGCTGGCAACCTCACTGTGGTCGTGCCTTTGCATAATCACAGCTTGTGACACTGTAAGCTGGCTCAGTACATCATGTTGACAGAATTTCTCTTGCAACTATATCTATAATTGCAATGGCTAGTAGTTATAATGCTGAGACATAGATATGTGTTGTGGGAGGACCAGGCAGTGCTAACCTGTCACAGAGAAAGCCGGGTGGAGAAGGGACGCATCCCAAAGGGGTTTCAAGACTGGGGAGTGAAAGGTAACACCTCGGGACATTACCCTGCCCACACCCAGACAGAGAACCCATGGATATTGTATCTACCTGTAATTCTGGAATAAAAGCCCATCAGTGTAAACCATGCATGCTTCTCAAAAGAGTTCTCAGGTTAGAGAATGTTTGAACTCCACTGGTTCAGACCTTTACAGAAATAGATGCTAAAGACAAGATCCTATGACTCCCTTCTGCTAAGTGAGAAATCTTGTTCCTGGAGAAGACTCTCTACTCCTGAACAACATTCCTCTCTTAGCTGTGGCATGTCTTAGGACATGTCCCTAACACTCTAGAAATTTACTACTAACTTTTCTTCCAAAAATGTCAGGACAGCATTCATAGAGTTTTCCTCCCTCTAAATTCTTCCCAGAAGCCCCTTCTGCTGAGTAATAAAGGCTGGCCCAAGGTCACCCAGGTATATATAGCCAGTGACTGAACACAAGCCACCCTATTCCATATTGATGCCTCTCTTCCAACCATCATCCTTTTCCAAGGTGAGGTGGGCCAAACAGCTCAGTTTCCATAAAAATGCATATATTGGGTTAAGAAAGAAGCAAGCAGATTTATGCAAAACCACCACCCACCCCTGCCCCACATTTATCCATAAATGTTATTAATTTTGAGCCCAGATCTTTTGGCTCATACTCTGGTTTTCCTACAGCATTCTATGGAACAGACTCTGGGAGTTCAGGAGGCTCTTTATTTTGACATTACGTATATTTTGCATAACTTCCTTAATGTACACCACACAGGCAGTTCCTCTGTCTGCTTTACCTTTGGGATTTGGGGCCTGATCGGGGGGGGGGGCACCAAAGTGATTGAACAAGTTCTCATTGACTTCAGTGGAATCCTTTGGGTCAGTACTTTGGTTGGAAGAGATGGACAAGCAGTACTTAATTGTGGTTGTTATTGGGTTTGGGTTCATGTTAAAATGAAAGAATTGTCTGAACAGAGTGAAGGGCAGCAGCTGAACAAATAACCTGTATGAAATAATTGATCTGCTGGATTGTGCAGCTGGCTTTCTTTGTGAGCAGATCCAAAGTTCTCAAATTTACTCATTATTCCAAAAATCACTGGCAAATTTCTTTGTGCAACTAACCTCTTGAGAATTCATTGTGAAGGCCTGAAGAGCATGCTGCTTCCAGTTACACACATATCCGGTTACACGCATCTTGGCTGGAGCCATCTAAACACAACACACATTCCATGCACTACAACTTGACTGCGCAATCTGAAATTCATTTCCGTAGAGCAGTTGATTTTCATGTACTATGAAAAGCTCCCTTGGTTGGAGGATGACTTTCTCTTTTGAGGATAACTATGAATAAGGACTGAGCCATGGATATTGCCGTGTTCTATCACCAGCAAGGCAGCCAAGACTCAAGGCTGTCCAACTGTGCTTTCCCTGTCAAAAAAATGCTCACCAAAGTGAGGCCAGCACAAAATTCTTTCTATGACTTTGTTTGGCCTGGAAGATTGACACAAAGATGGTGTTGGGCTAGATGGCCTGTATGTCCCCTTCCAACTCTATGATGCTATGGTGGCCAAGCTGAAGCAAAGACTTAGTTGCACTTCGGAATCTATAGTTTAGTAACCCTAGGTGAGAAGGTTGCTTCAGGGTTCCCTGCTTAGTGGAGTGGTGGCCAAAGACTTTTGCTGTCTTCAAGATTCTCTCTGTTTATTAGGATGTCAGGTTCTCCATTAGAGATGCCAGTCTCCAGGTGAGACCTGGGGATCCCCTGGAATTACACCTTGCCTCCAGATCATGTGGGTCAATTTTCCCAGAGTTGGAAATAGCTGCTGGGGAAAGCAAATAAATCTGTGCACTTTGCTTGAAGACCAGTGATTTGTGCATAAGAGGGTCACGGGATCCAACCCATTAGGCTGTCGAGAGGCCTGACCTTGTCACTGAGTAGAAAGTTGCATTGGAACTTTGTACTTCCTGTTTGTGCTGCTCCATGCAGCCTGCCCTTTGTCTTGCAAGGAACAATGAATGGCCAGCAGTGATAATTAATGGAGGGTTCACCAACAAAAATGATTATTCCACACAGACCCATGACTCTGGGAAGCTATTTTCCTGGCTGCTGGGGGGAGTGGAAAGAGTGAAAGATCTGTGATGGTCAGCACTTTCCACTGGTGGATCACAGGACCCAACTTTCTATTTGCTGTTGCCATTGGGGACTGTTTGTGGGAGAATAGGAGGGCAATGTGAAACTGAAGAGCATCCTGGAAGAAGCACCTTTTATGAAGCACATACGTCCAAGGCCTAATACAGTCAGAGCAATGTCTGTTGCATCATTATTAACTCTCGTAACTGTATCTACAGGCAACCAGGTTAGTAGATGAGGAGCTAAGAGGATATGACCTATCCTTGGTAGGAGCAAATGTTTGTGTTTGAGTGGTCCAGTGAAGAGCCTATTTGTACCTGGTGCACCAGAGTGAAGCATGATGGACATGTCTGTGCAGTGAATAGCCTGGTACCTTGATTTTCTCTGTGAAATTCTACTCCATCCTTTGGAGACCCTGAGAAAAAGGCTGTCCCATAACTTTCAGTCAAACCCAGGAACTGGTTAACTCTAGGCTAACATCCGAAGAGCCTACCTGAGCAGTAATTTATACAATCGATAAAAGCATAGCACTTGTTGCAGATCAGAAGGTGCAACTTCGCTAGGATCAAAGGGATTTGCAATATTACAGATAATGCATCTTGCAGTGGTATAATAATGCCAGTCCTGATGGAAGACCCAGGCATAGCTGTGTCTCTAAAAGTATGGGAACAAATTGAAGCAGGGGCCCTTTTTGCACTCACAATTTTTCCCACTGTAAATCTTGCCGAATTCTGGTGGATTTGAACCCATATCTACACTCTTCCTTTTCCCCAATTTTAAACATGTTACCCTTCTGCATTGCATTGTCCCAATTTTCTGTCTCCTTCCTGCTTGATTAGAGAAGAAGGATGTCAGGTAAAACTCCAGTCAGCACTGAAGAAGCACAAGGCTGGAGAGTGCTTTGTTTCCTGCCTTTTGACTCCTGAGTCTGCAACCTGAGCAAGATGGGGGAAGGGCAAGTGGAGCACAAGGCTGCTTGTTTATCTTTCTTTTCCTGTAGGAGCGGGGTGGAGGGAGGGAGCGGAGGCAGCAGCCTCACTGAGAACAAGGAGGGGAAAGTAAATTTGAGAGGCAACCTTTGCTCATAGAAGCGTGGGCTTTTGGAGCACAGTCACTTTAAAATAGATCCCCAAATGATGGCAAAAATAAGTCTTGGGAGGGAATGGCAACCAGGAACCAGGCAGTCTTTGAACAGACACCCTGACCAATCAGCGACAGACTGCTTTGCTACATCAGTGCTGGAGGTGCCGGGGAGGAAGTTAATCCGGCAAAATGCAGAACATCTACACTTAATACTGAGACTCTCAGAACGGTTTCATCAAATATAGCTAGTTATATTCATTCCTGGATATCACAGGGGAAAGGTAGTGTCACCGTGGATGAATCATAGACATTGCAGCGGGAAAATTTAAAACACTAAATAGCAGAATGGAAATCAAATAATGTGTAGATTACTTTCTTTAATTTGGGGTCACTGAGGATAAAAAGCCCAATGCAGATTCACCCCAGGTGTGCATTCATCCTGAAGGGTGTGCTGTCAGACTCCCTTAGCCAATATTCACCACAGTTTGGGGGTCTTTCTTGTGTTTTTGGCTGTAGAGCAGCATTATTAAATCTCCTTTTGCGGCTAGAACAATAATAATAATTAATAATACTTTGCAGCAGTTACACCCTGGATCATAAAGAGATTTGGAAGTGGGGAATTCATCTGGCCAGCTTTATGCACTACATGCAATTACATCCTAGTGGTTTTTGCCAGAAGAAAAATGCTATGAGGTCATTTGTAAAAATAGAATTTCTAAAAGCAATATTTTGGATTAATCTCTGTGGCCATGGTTACTCCATGCCACGCTGGATTTGCCCCAGTGATATAAAGCTTTGGCCAGGGTTCCTAGGGGGCAGGAGGGGATGGAGCCCGGCTTGCTTCTTCTGTGCCAGTATATTGCATTTTCCGGGTGTCTTTGCAAATCACCTTGTTGTTTTGGTTTGAAGTGACTGCACAGTGCACTGGCTTGCACAAAAGCAGATACGTCTTGTCTGTCAAAGCCTTTGCATTAAGAAACTGGGAATGTGAAATGAAGAGAGTTGCCATGAAGCATGTGTGTGCTATGCTCCCCACAGGGTGTTCACAACATTTCCTTTCTATGCTTGTCAAAGCCCCTGGTCCCCACCCCTCTCCCTCAGCCATTGCTCGACTCCGAAATCAGAATTAATCAACTTGTTAGACTCCAGCCACACTTCCACCTCTCCAGGGCACAAATTCTGCAAATGGAAAGTTTTGATGCAAGGAATTCCCTTTTAAAAAGCCCCAAGTGCAGCACAATCCAGTTTGATTTCCTCATTCACTATGACACTTGGAAGCCTTGCAGATAGAATTGCCAACCTCCAGGCGGGGCCTGAAGATCTTCCACTACTACAGTTGACCTCTCTTCTTTTGGAGAGAATGGCTGCTTTAGAAAATACACGATGGCATTGGACTCTACTGAGTACCTGCCTCTCCCCTAACCAACCCCAGCTCTCCCTCCCCCATGTCCCCAGATGTTTCTCCCACCCAGAACTGGCAACCCTACCTATACATTTCTTTTATTCTCATCTGGGGAGAATTGCACAGTGAACTGGGCAAGAGCTCTGGCTGGTCACAGAGCTATCTTGGTAAGATGTAGCTGTTAAGTGCTAGCAAGGAACAAGATGAATCCCTCCAAGTGAGTCTTATGATGGCCACATCAGAAGGTTCAGGAGAATAGCCAGAGGGGCTACGATTGCAGTAGCCTCTTCTGCCATTTTCCAAATTTTATAACACCCCCCACCCCAGCACAGAGACAAAATAAAATGCAATCATTTTTGCTTGACAGAGTGCTGTGACTTTGGCATGCTTGCCTAATAAAGAAATTAATTATATCTGCAAAATGTGTACTGTGGTGTCAAATGACTAACTTCTTAAAACAGGAGGCAATGAGTTCTGAGTTCTGGAGGAGAAGTGGGACTTTGGGGAATGATTGTGACAAGAGTTCAAAGGGCTGCCTCTTCTGGCATTTGCCGAATAACGGTTTCTGGGCTGCTGCCTTTTTCCACACAAGGGACAGCTGGTGTGTGGAGAAGAGCTTACCTGCCATATTAGCTGGGGGACCGGATGAGGAGGAAGGTGAGGGAAGGGTTGATGGGGTTAGCCCTCAGGAGGAATGGCGCTGAAGGGTTGATGGGGCTAAAACAAAGCAGAAAAGCCTTTAAAGTAATTTAAAGAAAGCCAGGTAAAACATATGCCCAACTAGGTCTGGTTCTGCACTTACTTTGTTTTTTTCTGTTGTCAATTCAGATCAATTTGAACCCAGGTCTTCCTCCTTCCTATCAGCCAAATTGAAACAGGAAGTGTTCTGCACTTTATTGGGGAAGCTCAGAGAGGAGTGGTGGTGTGAAGCTGCTTATTTATTTTTCTTTTCCTGAATGAGTAAGGGGGGGGGGGGTCGGGTGAAGTCCAGTCAGCATTAAAGGAAAGTGGCTTATTTCTTGTCTTTTGACTCCTGAGCCAGCGCAAGCCAGGGTAGGAGGCAAGTGCAACATGAGGCTGCTTGTTTCTCTTTCTTTTCCTGAAAGGGGGGGGGAGGGGGAGGCAGCAGGAGCCTCACAGAAAAATAAATCCAAGAGGCAAATCTCTGCTGAGAGAAGTGTGGGCTTCTGGAGCACAGTCATTTTAATGCAGAGCCCAAAATGAGGGCAAAAATAAGTGTTGGGAGGGAAGTCTGGGGAACCAGGAAATCTTTGAACAGACACCCTGACCAATCAGCAACAGGCTGCATTGGAGGCACGGGGCAGGAAGTTAATCCGGCAAAACGCAGATGATCTACACTTAATACTGAGGTCTTTCAAAGTGGGTTCCTCAAATATAGCGACATATCCACTCCTGGATATCGCCTGGGAAAGGTAGGGTCACCATGGATCAATCATGGATGTTGTTGAGGGAAAATTTAAGGTGCCCAAAATCAAAATGGAAATTGAATACAGTGCAGAGGATGAAAAGCAAAGTGCAGAGTCTACCCAAGTTGCTAACAGAGACTTGAATAGGTGGGTTGAGGGAATTGAAGCAATCGATAGGCTTAGAGCCATTCTGCAGGCATGTTCCCTCACAATTGAGATGGTTCCTGAATGATAAAAAACTAAAAACAGTGGATGAAGTCACCACTTTATTAGATGAGATTGAGGAGAACTTGGGGGGGGATATCTTTTCTCAACTCCCATCAAGAAAAATAAACTTTGGGGCACTTCAGAGAAAATGAGCCATCAAACACCAACCTTGCCAGGCAGAACACTCCCATACAAAATAGACATCGAGGGATAGTCTGTTATCACTGCCAGCAAAAGTGACATATAAAGATTTATTGTCCAAAATTATAGAAGGGACAAAGAAACCCAAACATCATCTAAAATGGCCAATATAGTAAAAGGAGCAGAAACAGCCATTGAAACCCTAGTGACAGACTGAGCCCACAGGAAGCATAAACAGACAGACCTGCAAGGGTCTTGAGAGGAATATTTAGAGCCTTAAACTGTAAATGGTGAACAAATAACTAGCTGGAAAGACACAGGGGCTGAAGTGACTTTGGTAAACCCAGGCCTATTAAATAAAAATCAGTATTTGTCTGGAAGGTCCTACAAAATCAAAGGCATGAATGGCCCAGAATTTCAAGCAGAGTTAGCTTACAACAGCTTTACAGGGAAGTGGACAGTAAGAATTTGGGAACAACTAGGTGTTCCAACTCGGCCTTGCAGAGGAGAACAACAACTGCAGTTGCCAGAATGAGGCCTCAAGCTTCAGAAGGGCAGAAATCACCAGGCAAGCAGCAGACTGAAATAGCAAAGCCCAGAGGCTGTTTGAAAGGATGAACTCTGTTCTGCCCTTGCACTCCCCAGTTCCACCCCCAAATCACCAGGAATTTCCCCACCTAAAATAAGCAATTGGACCATAAGGAAGGCCGAGCGTCAAAGAATTGAGGCTTTTGAACTCTGGTGCTGGAGAAGACTCTTGCGAGTCCCTTGGACTGCAAGGCGAACAAACCGGTCAGTCCTAGAGGAGATCAGCCCTGCCTGCTCCTTAGAAGGCCAGATCCTGAAGATGAAACTCAAATACTTTGGCCACCTCATGAGAAGGAAGGACTCCCTGGAGAAGAGCCTAATGCTGGGAGCGATCGAGGGCAAAAGAAGAAGGGGACGACAGAGAATGAGGTGGCTGGATGGAGTCACTGAAGCAGTAGGTGCAAACTTAAATGGACTCCGGGGAATGGTAGAGGACAGGAAGGCCTGGAGGATCATTGTCCATGGGGACGCGATGGGTCGGACACGACTTCGCACATAACAACAACAAAAATTAGTAGCAAGGCCATCAGGAGCCTGTCATTCTTTTAAAGGCCTTATGTCATGCCCTTTTCACTGTCTCCACCATCTCAGCTGCCCTATGAGAACAAATTGCACGCCCTGCCCCACTTCATTGATGAGCAAGCCTCTCCTAGAGAAGTGGTTCCAGATCCTTTGTTCTGAAGCTGGCTGAGTGGTCTTGGGCCAGTTGAGCGCTCTCTCTCTCTCTCTTTCTCTCCCCCCCCCCCTTTCAACCTAACACACTGGAGAGGGAAGTGATTTTGAGGGAAGGTAGCACCATGAATTTAGATTGTGTGTGGCCCTTCTTTGCCTAACCAGGGAATTGCTAATTGCCATTGTGGGATGGTAGGTGAATTTCCTCCTGGCCAGCCTAGATTCTGGAGGTTTTTGGTGGAGGAAATGAAATTGGGGTCACTCTGGGTGGGCAAGTAGTTTTCAGTTCCTGCATTGTGCAGGGGGTTGGACTGCACTGGACATCCCTTCCAACTCTATGATTCTGTGATTCATATAGCCTGTTCTGAGCTCCTTGAAGGAAGGGTGAAATAGAATTGTGTTCTATATATGAAGGGAAGGATTTATTTAGACGGCTTCAGACGGCTCTCTTTACCCGAAGTGGACAAGTTGCTAGGTTCGGTCAGAGCGACCACGTGCCCCCTCGACCCCTGTCCGTCATGGCTCCTCAAGGGAGGTGGCCAGAGGATAGGAGGCCAGCTCAGGGATATTGTCAATCTCTCCCTGGATTCCGGGGAGTTCCCTGAGCAGCTGAAGGGGGCAGTGGTTCGCCCTCTCCTGAAAAGATCCACGCTGGACCCGCGAGACCCAGACAGCTACCGCCCGGTATCGCATTTGGCGTTCCTGGGCAAGGTGGTTGAAAGGGCCGCGGCAGACCAGCTCCTGGCATTCTTGGAAGAAACTTCGGCACTCGATCCATATCAGTCTGGCTTCCGACCTGGCCACGGGGTGGAGACGGTGCTGGTCGCCCTGCTGGATGATCTCCGTCGCCAGCTGGATAGAGGCGGGTCGGCAGTGCTGGTTCTTCTGGACCTGTCGGCCGCTTTTGACAACGTGGACCATGAATTGTTGGTCCACCGCCTCGCCGAAATGGGGATACGGGGCACAGCTTTACGCTGGATACGCTCCTTTCTCCAGGACCGGACCCAGAGGGTAGCAGTGGGGGATGAGCTCTCGCACTCCTACAGACTTCCATGTGGAGTCCCACAGGGCGCGGTCCTCTCCCCCACATTATTTAACGTCTTCATGCGCCCTCTGGCCCAGCTGGTGCGGAGTTTTGGACTGGGTTGCCACCAGTACGCTGATGACACCCAGCTCTATCTCCTCATGGATGGCTGCCTGGACTCTTCCCCGGAACCATTTGCCAGATGTTTGGAAGCGGTGAAAGAATGGTTCGAGCAGAGTCGCCTGAAACTCAACCCCTCCAAGACGGAGGTCCTGTGGCTGGGACGTAGGGGGCGGGATCAGGAAGCGCGCTTGCCCACCCTGGGAGGGGCGCATCTTACCATCGCGTCCCAGGCCAGGAATTTGGGCGTGATTATCGATGCCTCCCTAACTTTGGAGGCACAGATCAAAAGAGTAGCGGGCCAGGCATTCTTCCAACTTCGCCAGGCCCGACTACTAGCGCCCTACCTGTCCCCCGAACACCTGGCCACGGTGATCCATGCAACGGTCACCTCCAGAATAGATTTCTGTAACTCGCTCTACGCGGGCCTTCCCTTGTCCTTGATCCAGAAACTTCAGCTAGTGCAGAATGCAGCTGCTAGGGTCCTAACTGGCACACCTTGGAGGGCCCATATCCAGCCAGTGCTGAGGCAGCTGCACTGGTTGCCAATTGCTGCCCGGATCCGGTTCAAGGGTTGGATTTTAACCTTCAAGGCTTTACGCGAGTTGGGACCCACATACCTGAGGGACCGCTTATCGCCCTATGCCCCCCGTAGATCTTTACGTTCTGCGGGAGAAAATCTATTGGTCGTCCCCGGCCCTAGGGAAGCACGCCTGGCCTCGACCAGGGCCAGGGCCTTCTCGGTCCTGGCCCCTGCCTGGTGGAATAAGCTCCCGGGAGAGCTGCGGGCCCTGCGGGCCCTTCCATCGTTCTGCAGAGCCTGCAAGACGGAGCTCTTCCGCCAGGTTTACGGTTGAGATCAGGCTTAACATCTATGCCCCCCGGGACCTGAGGATTGGGATTAGAGACGGGACCACCAGTATCCCCTCTCCACTTGCTAGGGGGGGAATGGGTAGTTGATTAGCCGCTCTTGCCAGGTAGTTATTAACTATTGATATGTTAATTGGTTTTTAATGTATTTTATGGGGTTTTATACTGTTGTAACCCGCCACGAGCCGCAAGGGAGTGGCGGGTAATAAATTCAATAATAATAATAATAATAATAATAATAATAATAATAATAATAATAATAATTTAATGTCTTTACTTTTATGCATATAATGCTTATATGTCCACCTTTCTCCTGAACATCGACAGTTTTCTAGAACCCATTATGATTTTTTGCACTATGGACTTTATTGGACAGTGGCTTCCCTAGCAAGCTTCTGTGTAAACTGCCCTGTGCCATTAGGGGAGGGTGATATATACATGTAATAAATATGCTTCTTGTTGGCTCATATCCTGTCCCAAAACAGTTTGCTGGAGCCCATTATATTTTTTCACACAACAGGGATTTTTGCTAATTGTTTATAACTAGATATAGAAACTCCTGCAGAATAAACAACTGGGGTATTTGCCCCTCTTTCCCCTCCCTAAACAGTACATTGAATCTCAATAGAAGGACCACTGACTCCCATATGAACCCAACCTGACCTCTACTGCCATCTTTGGAGGTCCTGCTCCAGGGAGGTTAGATGGGTGACAACCCAGGAAAGGACCTCCTTCTTAGTCATGGAAAAAGATTACAGAATAATGTTCTCAGGGAGATTCATTTACCCCCCTCTGTCACTATCTTCTGTCAGCAGGTATAGACAGCATTCCCTCACTGATTCCCATTGCCCGTTGCTCCCATTCAGGTTTATGTATTTTGCTGTAATCATTTTTTTAATTATCTTTAATGCTGTGGAGCGGATTAAATAACGGAGTAAGGACTGTTGGGGAGGGGTTAGGGCGGGCTCTGTCCAGGATGAAAACTCAGAGGAGCGAATCAGGAGCCGCGAAGCAGCTCCTGATTCGCTCCTCCGAGTGGCCACTCCAGGGCCAAGTATCCAATTGGGAGGCGCGCAAAGCGCACCTCCCTGTTGGACACTTGGCCCGTCTCCTAAACACCGTGCCACAGACTCCACTCCTCCTGAGCCACCATCCTGCACGGATGGCCGCCAGGGGGGAGGCTCGCCCCACTTCCCTGGGCTTCAGGAACAACGCTTTCCCTCCGCCCACGGAATGTCCTTCCCCGCCAACCGCACGTGATCGCCCTCTGCCTGCCCACCCCCCGACGAATGCACCCTTCCCACCTGCACCCCGGACACCCTCCACCCCGATCCCCAACGTCCTGCCACAGCTGCCGCCACCCGCACACTTACCCCCCCACACACCCCTATGCACCCACGCCCCGACCTCCAAAGCCCGCTTACCCGCTTGCCCTCCTCTTGCCCACACTTCGCAGCCGCCGCTGCGGCTCGCACTCCAAGATACCCGCGCAGATGATGAGGATGAAGACGGGCCGTCGCGCACGCTCCAAGATGGCTGCCGAAACGACGAGCCACTCCAACACGCCACAGCCTCCCTTCGCACGTCCTCCTGCCACCCAACGCCACTACAAGGATGCCACCGAGCTGCCGCCCGCACCCCAATATGGCCGCTCCCTCAGGTACGCCTCACACTGCCCTCCCTTCCTAAACCTTACCTCGTCTCTTCCTCGCTCTGCCCCCGGGACCCCTCGCTTACTCCGCCTTGCTGGTACAGGGCTGCTTCCCGGGACCCCTGCCAGCACCCCACGGGAAGGCGCACCGCCTGCTAGCGCCCATTGTATTCCCACTACAATGGGCTTTATTCCTAGTTTGTATATATTTCTATTAGGCGTACCAGGCCTTCCGTTTCAATAGGTGGGGAAAATAGCTGGAAAGTTAGTGTTGCACCAGTGGCACTCCTCATAAATATCCAGAAGTGAGCACATCACCACCATGATACTCTGGGATTTGGCTGAAACACTGGTTTTACCATGGAATTCTGATGAATTCCAGAGTGTCATTTTGGCAGTCCTAATTATGTCTTATTCTTGCATGATGTTAATATGTTAGGTGGAAAGGGGGCTTAAAGGGGACTTAAAAGGTTTTAAATAAATGAATGAACAAACAAATACCAATAATATAAGCCACGCTTTCATAAAAGCGCTATCTTTTAAATGAGAGCCAGCATGGTGTAGTGGTTAAGAGCAGTGGCTTCTGATATAACCAGGTTTGATTCCCCGGTCCTCCTCTTCATCCAGCCAGTTGAGTGACCTTGGGCCAGTCACAGTTCTCTCAGTCTCACCTACCTCACAGGGTGTCTGTTGTGGGGAGAGGAAGGATAGGCAATTGTAAGCCCCTTTGAGATTTCAGGTTGTGAAACACAAGGTACAAAAAAACAGGTCTTCTCTTAATGTACAATAAATGCTCTTAAATTGCACTGCTTTTTCAGTTTAAAATTAAATGCATCCAAGGGTAATCAGTTGAACTGTATTGTAGAGCTTACTATCCCAAGAGTACTGTCCCCCCCTCTTCTGCTGAAGTCAGAAATAGTCTTTGACCAATAAATAGTCTATGCGAGAAGTTCTCAGATTCTTTATGTCCAGCTTTATCCCAGATGGCTTCCCAGTTCCCTTCCTCTCATATACCGCCTCATGATGTAGCTGCTGCAGATGCTATTTCTCATGGATGCTCAGGTATTTTTTTAAACCAGCAGTGGTCTAGAAGGAGAAGTTCTGCTTTTGCAATAGCAACCACTTTTCTAGCCTGTCTGTTCCAATCACATTTTAGGTATTCATGTTGCTTCTGCTTGAAAATTATTCCCCAGCACTCTTCTGGGGAGGGGGATTGGAAATAGCTGCACTTATATTTAATCCCTCCTTTTTTGTTAGGATCGCAGAAGTGGGAAGAAACTGTAGCTTGTGGAGAAATTCCTCATAGTAAGGTTTCTCATGAGATCTGGTCACAAATTACAGTGAATGCATGTAACCTTGATTGTTCTTTGTATGCGTGTTGAATAATTCCCATGTTAGTCAATACACGTATAGCTGAACATGTGATACAGACTGCATTTTTATCTAGTAGGTATTGGTCCCCAGATTAATTTGTAAAATGAACAGATTAAGTTCTAACATGTCAAGAAGGATGTGGTAATGTCACCATATTCACACAACATGTGAATGTGCATTCAGACTGATATGGGGAATTAGATTGCATGATTGTGCAGGAGTGGAAAACTCAGTTTTTAATCTAAAGAGGTGACTATAAGTAGCAAGTTTCAGAAGGCAAAGGAGAATGGACAGAGATTTTAAAGGTTTTAAAAGGAATGTGGACTTTATTGAGAGATTTGGCACAATGGGAAGAAGGGGAAAACTTATAATAAGCAAATCTTTAACTGCTCCTGCAGTTAAATAAAAGGGTAAAGCCACCTGGGGAGGAGTTAGGGCGGGCCCTGTCCAGGATAAAAACTCAGAGGGCCCAACCAGGAGCCTGGCCCCTCACCAGGACAGACCAAAATTCCATTCACCCAGCCCAGTCTGGCTGCCAGTCTGCTCCTGACCACCGCAGGGAGTAGAGGTCAGTAGGGCTGCCAAGGGGGGTGAGAACAGAGGCTTGGACAGGCTGTGCCAGCCCTTTTTGCCCCAAAGCTGTCCTAACTGTCATGTCCAACTGCAAATTGCCTCATAACCCTGACAGAGCTGGCAGGAGGCTGGAGAGTGCGTTCCCTCCCCCTCCCCCCTTCAGGCCTGCTGCGAAGGAGCCTCTGACAGGCCCTGACTGAGGGGAGGGAGGCCTTTCCAAGAGCAACGCAGGGGAGCCTGAGGGCCTTCCTTTTGAAGGTGGGGGACTTTCCCCTTCTGCCAAACAGTTGCCTGACAGGGAGGCCACAGAAAAGCCCCTTCTCACTTAAAATACTGCTCTGGCCGGAGGTTAGACACAGCCAAGCCATGTGTCTTTCTTCTCTGCAACTCTCTGCAGATTTGAGGCCACTGCACAGCGTTATTCTGCAGAGGAAACTGGCTCTTTTGTCTCCTGTTTCATCTGCACAACAACCCTGTGCAGTAGGCCTCAAGTCTTTCGATTCAACAACAACCTGTGTGGGAAGCCTTAAATGTTTCTTCTCTACCACAACCCTGTCCAAAGTAGCCCTTTCTGTCTGGGGAGCTGATCTTTATACTCTGCAGGTGAGGAGCTCTCCAGGCCACACCTGTAGGTTGGCTACCCCTGGGTTGGAAATATTCCTGGTTTGGAGGTAGGACTTCAAAATCATACAATGCCTCAGAGTCCAGCCTTCAAATGAGCCATTTTTGCCTGCAGTTGGTAGGGAGTGGTGCAGGAGTGTCCCTCCGGGCCTATGGGTTATGGCCAGCCCTTACCAGCAACTGTTTGTATTCTGGGGCACAGACAGGCAGACCAGCATCAGTCCTGTGAGTCTGGAAAGTGCAAGAAGATCTGAAACTGTAAATAGAGAACAAGTAAATGTCTGGAGACACATAGTAACTGAAATGGCTTATTGGCCTGGCAAATAACCTTGGCCTGGCAAATAAAAAAACAGTATAAAAAACCTTACTAAGGTCAATACTGCTGTGCACAGAGAGTCTTCCTCTTAGGGTTGCCAGCTTCTCTGTGAGGCTCGCTACCCCACCTCCCTCATTTTGCTATGGAGAGAGAAAGGGAAGACGATTGGAAAATGTTTTGAGACACCTGAGGCCTGCTGGGTCACTGCGGCCCATTCCCAGTTCTCTCAGATCTCTCACAACCCTACACACCTCACAGTTTGACTATTGTGGAGAGACGAATGGAAAAGGTGTTTGTAAACCGCTTTGAGACTCCTTTGGGTAGTAAGCAATAGGGTACAAAAATCCGTTCTTCTGAGCAACCATGAAAGAAGCATGTGGGCACATAACATTTTACCAACAGTGAAAACATGGGAGACAGAAGGACCAGGGTGGACACCTGTGTACTGTGACTACCCCATACATTTCGGTGCATGTGGCCTAATTCACACAAGAAGGGAAATGACGCAGAACTGGGAAGAATTGGTTGCCATGTAATCTTCCCCTAAGAAGAGTCTCCAGTCTGAATTTCCCTTCACATATCTGAAGACATGGCTCCGGAAAGCTTATCTGTAACCACTATGCCACAATTCCCAAAGGTCAGTCTTCTCCCACACTCAACGAACATTCCACACCACAGGTTCTTGACACCCATATCTCCACACCCACACCCTCATTTGCCACCTTGCCACCACAACCTCCCACACAACACACACATTCAACCCCATGCCCTTACAGACTGGACAACTCCTCCCCTTCCTCTTCCCACTGCCAAGCTCTAGCGCCCGTTGTATTCTTGGAGACAACGGGCTTTGCCCCTAGTACTAGCATATTACATCAGAACACATATAGTACATACCTTATCCAAGCTAGTAATATAACAGCAATAACCAAGAATCATCCAGAGCTACTCCAATTTGGAGTAGGAGTTACTTGTAAACTAGAAGTATAAATCCACAGGGAAATGAGGAATAGCATAGAGAAAAAGTGGAATAGGGGTGACCAGTCTCCCAGATGGAAGGCCTAAATAGGAGAAAGGAGCAAAGTTCCAGCTAAAGTTGCTAGCTTCCAGGATAATTACAGTTTATCTCCAGACATCTGAGCTCAGTTCCCCTGGGGAAAATGGCGGCTTTGGAGTATGGATACAATGGCATTATACTCTGCAGAAGTCCCTCCACTATCCCAAGGCTGTACTCCTCAAATCTTCATGAATTTCTTAACCCAGAGTTAGCAATCCTAGTGCCAGCTCTCTGTGTGGCAGCACAATATGGAAAATAGAGGGAATCAAGATGGGGAACAAAGATATACCTTTCCTAGACTGTGTAGAAATCAGATGAAAGAAGGACAGATCTGGTGCATTGGCAGCCTGAGTTACAAAATGTATCCAAAATCATGATCAGATTTCTGGCTCTGAAACCACGATAGTTATACACTTTGAAGTTTGTAGGATAATATGGGTTCTTGTCAGAAAACAAGGGATAAAGAAAGGATAAAATAATAGAGGATAAAGGAACAGCTTTGGGAGCTAGGGAATCGATTGGGAGAAAATTATAGAAATGGTTAAATTAGGGCAGCAGGGAGGGAAGTTTTTGATTGAATTCTAATTCAGAATTACAATACTGAAGAGATGATGCTAAGTCATATACCCTGCAGGAATTTCAGGAGAATGGGAAGGTCTGAATCAGGTTCCAGCCTGTTGCAAAGCTCTTAACTTCCAGCTACATTGATAGACAGTGATTGTGTATCAGGTAAAAGGAAATATGGATAGAGGCACCTGTCCGCACAACTTGCCTTCCACAGTGTCTCTTGCTGAAAGGCTTCTTCAAAGCCTGTCATTTGCTCCAAGATCCATCTGGAGATCTAAAGCATGGCGATTTCTTCCCAAGCTCTGTGGTTGCCTCAGGGGCTGGGACTTGTGCATTCAGGCTGGGAATGGGAGGGGACACAGATGGGAAATATGAAAATAGAGGGCAAGCAAATGTTGTAGCATTGGGAAGAGGCCAGTGGATGAGATAATGCCCTCTCTTGATGGAGTTTACAGAGCAGGGCACATTTTAGTGATGGCAAAATACACCTTGATTAGGACACTTGTTCCACAACCTCACCTGCCTACTCTTGTTAACGTCTACATTTATTTATTTGTTTGTTTATTTATTTATTCGATTTCCTATCCCTCCGCTTTCCATAGACTCGTGACATAAAACAGATTAAAACCCTAATAAAACCAAGCATCCCTCTTAAAACCATTAAAATACAAGAAAGCGGCATAGTCCCCATTCCTCTCCTACCATCAGCCAATCATCACAGGGTACGGCTTCACATGATGGTACTGTGTTGCCTGGAGCAGTAGCCTCAGTTGTTCCAGACTCCTGCCTTAACCAAAGACCTGGTGGAAGAGCTCCATTTTGCAGGCCCTGCAGAACTTGGAGAACTCCATCAGGGACCTTGGCTCTCCCGGGAGCTCATTCCACCAGATCAGGGGCAGGTATGGTTCCCTGGGGGCAGAGACCATGAGCAGATTAGCAACCACAGAGTGAAGGACCCTGCGGGGCGCGTAAGGAAACAAGCAGTCCCTCACGTAGGCAGGGCTCAAGGCCACAATTGGCAACCAATAGCAACCATTTTAAGCACAAAGACCTGTGTTATAGTAACAGCCTTCAACTTGGGATCAAAGCTCTCCTGCCCACTCTGTGTATAGCATTAAAAAGGTCAAGGTTTCAAGGGAACTCACATGTTACCAGTGGCTGAACAGATATGTTCCATTCCCCATTTATAATGTTCAATGTAAACCGCCCAGAGATGCTAAGAAATGGGCGGGATAGAAATCTAAATAAATAAAATAAATAAATAAAATAAATCAAGCTATTGTGACTTTGGCTTTAAAAACTGAATGTGCCTAATTTCTAAGTTCTGCGGTAACAGAGACATGCAGATAAAGAGCTTTCAGCAGCACCTCATGCCCTGTTAGTTATGGCAGCCATTTTAACATTTTCATCATAATTAATCACCAAGTGTCATTTACAGTCTTAGACAGCTGAGGAATTCTTGGTTTCCCTTCAAAGTGACCTTTAACAAGCAACAACTTGCATGCTGTACGCTTGATGGAAATGGTGATTGACAATGTGTGTTTTTGTAGATTTTAGTCACAGTTTTGCTTGTGCCAAATGCCTGTCATCTATTAGGAGCAATCCTAAACAGGTCTATTCAGAAGCAAGCCCCATTTTATTAAATAGGGTTGACTTCCAGGGAAGTGCTCTTAGAAGTATAACCTTTGTCAGTGGTCATATTCACAACAGGTACAAGGCCCCATCCAGAGCCCCCTTGGTTCAGCTTTATATGCATCTTTTAGATATGCTTGACACTTCCCAGTGATTGCTAGTTTATGACCACAAGAACCAGCAGGGAGTCCCTGCCCTCCCCAAGTTTTTAAACATCCAGAGGGACTGGAGAATTTGGCCTATCATCATCTCCTTGCTTGCTCTCAGCCCTTTTCTACTCGCTTCAATTCCCCACGCAACCCTTTCAACCCATTCCTCAATGTAAATATCTACTCTCATGCAAGGAAAAGGTCACTTGGTCATTACAACCACAATTTTGATTAAGTAGCACAACAGTGAAGACTGAAGAATGGCTGGGAGCAGAACTTTGTCAGGTTGGTGTACCCATCAAAACAAAATGTGTTCATGAAGCGGCTGCTAGAATTTATCCCAGGTTCATTTGCACAATATGTTCACCGGGAAGAAAAGAAGCTTCTTGTTGCCTGTCTCCCATAACAAGCAACAAGAGCACAAACAACATCCTGTAGTCAACCAGTGAGGTCTTCTCAATTTCAAATAGGATAGGAACTTCAAAAAACCCACAAAAATGTAAGTATAAAGTCCAATTCCATGTCAGCACCACAGGCAGTGGTAGATGTGAGGCAGCATGGAGCTCAATAAAGTTGCCTTCCCTTCCCACATCCCTCTGTACCTTTGGGCACATGCACTGCACAGTTCCACCGCTCTTACTTCAAGAAGAGGGCTAGCGTAAAGTGAAAATGTTCTTCAAAATTTAAAAATGCAGTATTTAAGACTTGCTCATGTCATGAAATATAGGAAAATCTCAGCTATGTCATCTCTCAATCCTCAAAGCTGCTCCAAACAAAATTCCATAGCCCATCAACTGTCAAATATCACCTGCAACCAACTGTTTGGTATCAAATACTGCAATCAAATGTATAAAATATTCAGTGAATATTCGATACTAATTTTAAAAATCTATTCGTTTTTATCCTGCTGCTCCTGCTCTGTTTGGAGGAGTATATATGATTTTTCCTACCGCATTTTAGCCTCAAAAATAGCGACATGAGGAAGGTCAGCCCGAGGGAAAGTGACTGGCCCATACTCACCGCGTGAACTTCTTGGCAAAGTGGGGATTTGAATTCAGGTTTCCCTGATCCTAGTCCAACGCACTAACTGTTACTCTGTGCTGGCTCTCTGTTTAATAGCAGAATTCACAGAGGAATAAATTTTAGAAGCAAATCCATTTCAGCACTAGCAATGTTTGATGGGGTGTGTGTGTGTTTTACGCTCCAACTTGAGGGGTCATATGACTTGTAACAGCCTCTGCTTTCATTCAAAACAGATGCCTCAAGCCCTTGTACTTCTGGAAAAAGGGGGGGGGGTAAAAAAAATCTGGTTCCTTGGACTGGTTACCGCAAACATGGAAGATAAAGTTCAGGGGTAGAAAACTTTGCAGCACCCCAATTTCTAGGCTCCCTGTTGTCAGACGCAGGGCTTGTGGTGTTCGGAGGCTCCAAATGAGTACTATGACTGCCTTTTGTAATTCTCTTTGAGAAGCCAGAGCCCAGGGCACTTTTCTGCTCAAGAAACAACACTGCATTGAACTGGACTGATGTGTTACTGAAGCTTCAAAGAACCTATTGATCCAGATGGAGTGAACAAGGACTGTGCCAGCACTTTGTAATTCTGTTTGACTTTTTCCACTTCAAGGCAAAAAGTATAGTTGTGGGGAGGGGGATGCAGAGGAAGAAATGAGAGCCAAGCTATTGTAGCAAGGGAATGAGACCTCCTGGAATGTATTTCCTTCTGTGGGTGAGAAGAGAATAGAGAGGAGTGGCTACTAAATGGGCCAAAAAAGCCTGGGTTTCTTAACAACCGGTGTCCGTGCAGTGGTGGTAGCTGCTGTCCAAGCAACATTTTTTTAAAAAAACTGCACAGCCAATCAAATCTACAATGGCCAATCAGAAGCCTTGTTGAGCAAAAGCCTTACCTGGCCCCACCCACTTTCTAAAAACACTCAGCAGGCACCAGGAAAGGTGTTGGCAGGCACATGGCACCTACAGGCTCTGTACTGGGGACCCCTGGACTAGACAGGGATCAGTCCCTGCAGGGGTAGCTCTAGAGGTGATCTTCATGGTTTCCCGTGAAACTTTCTTCTATCTGTGCCTCACCCATGGATTTCAAAAGGTATTTAAGTGGAAGGATTTGTATTTGTAATCCATAACAGCTGGGCTGTGAGTGAGTAGGGATATCAGCCTTGAAAGTGTGTTCCAAGTGTGCTCCAGTGTGAATATTTCAAGACCTCTCTCGCCTGATCTTGCAAGATAGCTTCAGGTGAGTAGTCATGTAGCAGAACAAAGTTTGAGTCCAGTGGCATCTTCAAGACCAACAAAGGTTGTTTGAGGTGTAAGCTTTTTTGTTGGTGGTCTCAAATATGCCACTGGACTCAAACTTTGCTCTGATGACACAAGGAGTTTTAAATGCCTCTGCCTGGTATGCAGAGTAAAAGCAGCACACATTCCATATAGATAATACTTAGGAAGGCAGCAGTATCTCCAGGTAGGGCTACTTAAAGGAATGCATAACCCCTCCCCATCTGGACCCACAGCTTTTATTGATATTTGCACGTCAAGCCTATGATTTCATCATGCACCTGTGCATTTTGTATTTGTAAAAGGAACAAAAAGTTAGTTTTCATGAGAGGAAGCAAAAGGGTTTCAATGAGTGGATCAACATCACTGATGACTACTTAGATAAACACCAAACGGTCAGATTTTTTAATACAACTATTTAAACAATTGCCTAGCAAGCACAGCAGCAGCTCAGTAAATGGTAGAAGGAGGAGAGAGTAAAGTTCCATCTGGGCATACAAGAATATGTATGTATATGAGACTACAACCAAGAAATCAGAATGAAATTGAGACTGGAAAGGGCAGTTGTGAAGGAGCTAGAAAACAATTCTTGAGCATAAGGATCTGTCTTTGCCAATCAAGATAACTCGTGCCATAGTATTCCTTATCACTATGTGTGGGTTTGAAAATTGAAGAAAAGTGACAGCAAGAAAGTAGATCTATTTGAAACGTGGTGTTAGAGGAGAGTTTACAGACACCATAGGTCATCAAAAAGACAAATCAGTGGGTTCTAGATCAAATCATGGCTGAACTTTCCCTAGAAGCTAAAGTGACTGAACTGAGGCTACCATACTTTGGAGTTATGAGAAGGCAAGAGTCACTAAAAAAGACTAATGCTAGCAAAAGTTGATGACAGCAGGAAATCCCAACAGGAGATTGACTCAATCAACCAAGTCACAGCTTGCAGTTTATAAGACCTGAGATGGGCTGTTAATGATAGGATATTCTGGTCATTAATTCATACTGTCACCATAAGTCAGAAGTGACTTGATACATGGAATTTTTATCACATACAACTAACCAGTATACAACTAAGTAGACCCCATAGGGCAGGCTTTCTCAATCAGGCTTATGTTGAGCTGCCCCCCTCCCAAAATTGCCAATGATGGCCCTCGGGGGGGGGGAAGAGAAGGGGCCCTGGATGGACATGTGTACAGCTATCCTTCCCAACCATATTTTGCAGGATTGCGTCACTTCTGGAGTTTCTTGAAGCCTGAAAAATGTTTCAGGGATTTCATAATGGTAAAACGGCTTAAAAAGGTAAGCCATAGACCATAGCCAATAGAATGTTTCTCAACAATTGTAGGAATATGATCTGAACTCTGAAGGTCCCCGTTATCTTTTGATATTTTAAAAAACACTGGTGTGTTTTGCCTACTGAGATATTGTTTTTCTTATTCCTAGAAGGTTTGGCTGAGAATCAATACATTTAAACTTCCATTGGTTTTATGTGAAATATTCAGCGGTCATGGAATAGCAGGAAAATGGCATATATTAACAATAAAATAATAAAAAATCATATTAAAGAGTAATCAAATGTAAAAAGCATAAAGAATTAAATCTTCTCAATCCAGGCATAAATGCCTTTTTCCTGATATAGATTTGGACATCCCAGAGTCTAACTGAGGACACCAATTCACCACTTTGGTTTGAAGGTGAACACTAGACTTAATATTCTTGCCCCCCTTCGAAAAGACATAGTTCATTTTCTGAGCTAAGCTGGTAATTCAGCAGCTATCTAAAGCAGTGAAAGGAAGCCTGGTGCACTTACTCAATACCCTTCTGGCTGTCTTTGCTTCTCAGGGCTTCTCTATCCCGATGAGAACTATTTCTACAGGAAATGCAGAGTTCCAACAACTAGTGATGCCAGCCTTCAGCTGGGACCTGGGGATTCTCTAGTATTACAGCTCATCTTCTTGCTACAGAAATCAGTTCCCCTGGGAGAAATGGATGCTGTGGAGGGTAGACTCTATGGTGTTGTAGTACTCCACTGAGGTCCCTGTCTTCTCCCATCTCCATTCCCAAATCTCCAGGCGTCTCCTGACCTGGATCTGGTTACCCTACCTTTCTATCCCCCACTGCCAGGGGGACCTGGCAACCCTACTGTAAAATATGTGTGTTCCATAACCACATGACACTGGAATGGTTGGAGCTCTTTTAACTGTGACAATACATGATACAAAAAGCACCAAGACTTCACTCTGCAAAACCCCGCTATGATCCCAACATAGATACATGCAGGCAACAATGGGGTTGGTCAAGGTGGCGAGTCATTGGCCCAGATCTCTTGATTAATTTTAACTGATTGGCTGTTACAGTGGCCGCAACAATTAGAGTTCAGGTCTATTCGATCCTACCATGGACCATGTTTTCGTTCCTCTGTAGGATCACCCATGTGCCCACATACACAATACCCCTCCACCCCTTAAGAAGTAACTCAGCAGGTGATGCACAAAGTCCTGCAAGTACTGGGGGGGGCGTATGAGCCCTTGTAGATTGGCAGAGCTCAGGGGCCATGGTTGGAGCCAGTAAAGCGGGGAACAACAAGCTGCATTGGTGTATTGCAGGAAGCCACCATTGGGGCCACCATTGCTGGCGGCACATTGGCAGCGACTGGTATCTGAAGGGATGTACCCATGTCTTCAGGTGTGGCCAAGAAGGGTAGTGGTTCTGAAGGTGGATTAGTGGAGCTAGCAGCGCCTGGAACATGGTGCCATACCTGGTCCACATGTCTTCACAGCAGGCGGCCCTCTAGTGCCTCCACCTGATAGGAGACAGGTCCCGTAGCTTCTGTGATCATAGCCGGCACCCACACGGGACTGATCCCATAGTTCCGGACATAGATTGGTTTATCTGGGATGAACTGGCAAGGTGTGGTTGCTGGTTTGCACTGGCTGGCATTTCAGATCACATCATGGTTGGGGTGTAGATGGTCCAGGAAGGTATGGAGCCTCCTACCCATGAGTAGTTTTGCAGGGCTCCTACCCATTGGCGATGAGGGCATGACATGCTGGCACACCAAGAATTGAAAGAGTCATTGTTGTAAGGTTCCCTACATGATGTGAGAGAGCGCATCCTTGGTCATGCAGACCATATGCTCTGCCTGGCCATTCGTGGATGGGTGGAACAATACCGACGTGAAGTCGCGGATCAGTCTTTCCTCTAGGAATGTCTTGAACTTCACTGAGGTAAACTGAGCCCCGTTGTCCGATACCAATGTGTCTGGCAGCCCATGGGTAGCAAATAGCCATAGCAAGGCTCTGATTACCACTGCGGAGGCTATGATGGAGATGGGAACCACCTCTAACCACTTTGAGAAAGAGTTCATGACCACCAAGAATGTGTGTCCCTGGAATGGTCTGCCAAAATCTACATTAATGTGGGACCAAGGGTTCTTGGTAGACTCCCATGGCTGCACTGGTGCCTGTGGCATTTCCAGCTGGCACTCCTGATGGGACTGGCAGTGGTGGACTCAGACTTCCACCTCCTGATCAATACCCAGCCACCAAACGTAGTCAGTGCCTTCATGTGCACGATTCCCGGGTGACTGGCAGAGCACTGAGCAGATAATGTCACAACTGTACTCAACTGTACACCTTTTATTTGGGGAGTGTGGTATAGTGATTGACCTAGAGGTCCCAGATTCAAATTCACATCCTGCCATACAAACCTCCTAGGTGAATTTGAGCTAGTCACACAGTCTTAGGATTGTCAGGTCCAGGTTGAAGGAAATCTGGAGATTTTGGAGGTAGAGCCTGCAGTAGGCAAGGTTTGGGAAGGGGAGAGGAGGGACTTCATTGGTGTACAATGCCATACAGTCCATCTTCTAAGCAGCCATTTTCTCCAGGGGAACTGATCTCAGTTGCCTAGGGATGAGCTGTAGTTCTCAGGGATCTCCAGGTCCCACCTGGATGCTAGCATCCCTAAGCTGTCTTAGGCTAACCTACCTCCCAGCCATGTTGTGAGAATGCAAATGGAAGAGAGAAGAATATTCTATGCTGATTTGGGTCCCATTGGGGAGAAATAAATGAATAAGCACAGACTGTTGCATGTCTCTCTCTGGCTGTATGGGGAACAAACTGTCCCAGTCTTTTGGAAACTAAACCTAAACAGCATCTCCTTACCAAAGCAGGGAGCTGAGCCTACTCCTAGCTGATAGTCATTTAGTGACTATCCTCCTTTAGCAGCCATTTTGTGGTTGCACCCTCTATATTGTCACAAAAGATGACTGGTCCAGTCCTTCTGTGCTCCCTGGGCTGCTGATGGTCAGCAATATGGTCTTAATGGTAGCCTGGATGCCTGTTCCCATCTTGTCTTTATTTCCTCCTCTTAATCTTAGAAATACGTAATTAATCCCATTTAGATTGGGGATGCCTAGTTAGGGAAAGCTGCCGACTTCAATCCTTTTGCTTCATGTCCCCTTTCTTCTTTCCTCACGTTAAAGAAGAAAAGTTCAAGGTCTGACTCATCTTCCCTTGCCAGGAGGAAGGTATTTTTGAGCAAGATCAATAGACCCAAAGAGAGAGTGAGATGAGGAAATGCATTTTATCGACCAACTAAATCTCCATGCTGGGAAACTCTTGCTGGGAAATTATTTCCCTCCAGTTAGAAACAATCACCAAGAGAATCAAAGCACTTACTGTGTGTCTGGCTGTTTGCCAGCAGAGACAGTGCAGGTGCTGCTGGCCTAGAGGCTTCTGGGAGAGGTGCTGTCTGGCCAGAGAGAGCAGCATCTTCCTCTATTATTCCAGCAGCAGATTATACAATACCTTTCCATACATGTTGGAATGTTGCTTTGCTGCATAGAGACTGGTGTGGGTGAGGTCAAGATCCTCCACAATACTCTGTCTGAAATGCATCCTTCGCACCTTCTTCATGCAAGGTACAGACTCACAACAGAGAGAGCTCAGCTCTGGAGCCACAAAATGGTAGGACCTGGAAGGAACATTTTCTCCACCTTTCCTTCAAGCCACTCTTGCACTATGTCCACAACAAGAAGAACTGGTTATTATACCCCAGTTTTCACTACCCAAAGGAGTCTCAAAGCAGTTTACAATCGGCTTCCCTTCTTTGCCCTACAAGAGACACCCTGTGAGGTAGGTGGGGCTGAGAGAACCTGCTCTGTGAGAACCACTCTTAACAGAACTGTGACTAGCCCAGGTCCACCCAGCATGTGGAGGAGGAGGGAATCAAACCAGGCTGTACAGATCAGGCCGCTGGTTAGAGGATGCTTCACTCTACCAAGCTAGTTCTCCTTTATTTGCTACCATATCATTGCCATCCATAATCCACAAGTTCTTGAGAAGGTCTTAAAAAGTGGTCTGGTTACTGGAGCAAATTCAACTGTAACTGTACTTAATTTCAAAGGAAAACAAATACCCATAAATGAATTCCATGACCCTGAAAAGAGGTTAGATTTTTTAATCAAATGGCAACCTCTTCTCCATTTTGCGTGACAAATTGCTTTTGAATGAGAAAAGTTTTTAAAAGTTTCTGTGAGATGGCATGGCAGAAGACACCTATAAAAACAAAGAAAGTGGAAAAATTCCACTGACCTACTGCCAGCTTCATGCGTGAGCCAAAGCAGCTTCTTGGATCCTGGCCATATGCAAGTCTAGCCAAATATAGTCCAATCCTATTGGCTATCAGCCAGAGAGTGAAGAATACCACCCCACCTAAAAGGGCTTATGTGTTACACTCCAATTGCGGTCTCTGAAATCTGCCCCCACCCCCGGAGGATGACGTTCTTTTAGCATGATTTGCTGTTGGAAAGCAATAGTGAGATCCTTGTGATTTAAAAATGGAACTTGTTTTGCATTTCCTCATATTTGAATGCTTGAAATAAAAAAAAATATTTTGGTTTTTCAGTACGTTAAAAAAAAGAGGAAACATGACCTGGTGGCACTTCAGCTAATACTTTGCAGATAATAAAATCTCATCCATATCTTAGAGATAGGCAAGTTGTCGTTGCTGAGGGTCCTCCTCATAGCCTTGCTATGGGTGTGAGAAACCCTGTTTTGCTTTGAAACATTTTTAAAGGGTGGACAATGAGCAGTGAAAGGCACATACCACACACACACGCACGCATTACTGCAATGCTTGTTATGTAAGGCTGCCCTTGAAGACATCTTGGACATCTTCAAGATGCCCTTGAAGACATCTTGGAAGGTTCAGCTTGTATTGAATGCAGCTGTCTGTTCATTTTCAGAACTTTTTATCCATGGGTAGGTTAGCCTCCATGGGAGTTTTTAATTGACTATACTGATTTATTTATGATTATTTGATTTCTTTTGGTTGTAACTGAATGGAATCAGCTTTCACTTAGAAAGCAAGCTTTCTGCTGGCCTAGGAGGGAGGTGTGTTTGACCCATTTTACCATTGCACTGTGCCCAAGTTACATGTTATTTAGTCAGCAAGACAGTTCATAGGATCCCAAAACTGCCATGTTTTAACTAGATTTTAGTATTCTTGTAGAAATGACTCTATTGGATTGCATTTTATATACATCTAATCATCAATAATCAATAAATGACAAATAAAAGACAAACAAAAGGACAAACAAACCATTTCAGAGCATTTGGCATGGGCGAGAAATGGCCTTTGTTGCTTAAACAGGATCCTGTGTTGGCTTTGTATGGGATGGGAATATGCTGTCCCTGCTGCTTCCCTCTAGTAGCCCTTTGCTAGTTCAGGAATACTGGAAATCCATGGACCAGACAATAACTGTACATCTTGGGTCTTTCACACTGGGCATGGACTGCACCTCCTGGAGCAGCCTGAGCGGACAGCGTGGTGGCTCCTCCGTGGTGGCCACTAGCACTGGCCTCCTCCAGGATTGCATTCAATTGCCTATGGTTTTTGAAGCAATTTTGTGCTTCCAAATAGGCATTCCGCAAGCCATGATTTACCACAGTGTGCAGGTAATGACAAGCTAATCCTGTGGTATCTATGGCCTTACAAAACGGTAACGTTCCCAATACTTTTGCATCTGATCAGAAATCCAGGACAGTGGTAAGACTGTCCTCATTGTACAACAAGAGAAATAATTATCCCCCCCATCTGAATATTTTTGTATGATTTATTGATGCGGCCTGCATGCTTGAATAAAACAACTAGATTTTCACCAAGGGAACGTGAGCTGTTTTGAATGAGGTGATGCCAGAAATTGGAAGGTTTGAATTGTCAGCAGCTGAGAAGTCGAGGGAAACATCCACAGTTTGCTCTGCATCAGTTGTTACGGGAACTAAGTAAGGGGGGGGGGTTGGTTTGCTAATCTGCAGATGATGGGCTTCTATTGGATTCTTATACTAGTCATGTACTCTCCCCTGCTTTTCACTACCATCTGGGGAATGGGTAGAATGATTATTTATTCTTGTGCTAATTCCCCCCTCCCAGGAATGTGCTCTTCTAAGGCACTGAGAGCTCCTTAATACATTAATTATGAGACCCAGGTATGTATAATTTAAGATCCATTCAATCTCCATTCCTTTGTAGGAAAGCTTTGCTTTGGATCTGTAGCTTCTTTCTAGAAAAATAAGTATTTCTGGTAGTATGTCAGGCAATGACAACTGTTGCGAAGGTCTTGGTCACAATCCTAAACAGAAACAGAGTTACATTCACCCTCGACCCACTGAAGTTAAGGGGTTTAGAAAAGCATAACTCTGTTCAGGAATGCCCTGTAAATGTTCTCAAGAGTCCTAGCTAGGCAGGGTCCAAGATGGCAGGAAAGTCATTGGTGCTTTTGTTAAAGACTCAAGCTGAGAATGCAGCTCAGGTTTACAACTGTCTTGCTTGAAGACTCCAAATTGTTTGTTTTCACTTCATATCCTGTTTTTGAAGGATCTATGCACACATTTAGTGAGGTCATATGTTTTCCCTCTGACTGTTTTATAGCAATTTAAGAATCAACCCTGTATGCCAGCTGAAGTCAAACATTTTCTTAGTCAATGAAACAGGCAACTATTTCCCCTTCTTTCATGTGTTACATGTTTGTTGTTGATTGATGCCTTATTGCAAAGATGTGGCCAGTAATCTTTTTTCCAAGGAAGAAACCCGTTCGGCTTCACTGAATTAGTGTATATCAGTACAGGTTATTCCATAGATATCAGTTGGGTCATGGAGTGTTGGCTGGTGTATGGTTAGGTCTTTTTCATGTTCAGGAGAGAGTCTTTTTCATGTTCAGGATAAAGACTGTGCAATTCTATGATGAATTACTTGTTTAAGTGCAACAGTCACATTTGAAACATATAGGATTTCTTAGTGTTATGCCCTTGAGTGATCAACTCCTTTAAAGCAATAGAGTAACTATTTGAAACAAACTTTGGATATGATCCAAGGAAAGGAAAGTATTACCAAAGTCCTATATTATAGATTGCAGAGGGAGATATTTAAGAGCATTCTTAATGCTTGCATTTAAATGAATGGAACTTGGATGCCTAACGCATGACTGAATAGTGCTCTTTGAATTAATTGAATTGAAATTTCCATATGATCTGGGAATCTGTGTGATTTACAAATCTACTTTTAACAACAATCCAAATTTTTTAAAATACACCACTCAGCAACTTTAGAATTCTGAATTCACAAACATCAGGTTTGATCGAATAGAAATTGTTAAACTAAGTATACAACTGCAAGATTAAGATTATCTGTGTTTAAAACTGGATTTAGATCTATTTTTAATCCCTCTGTTTTGAAGTATGTCTGCCCATGATGCAACAAGTTAATCAGCTAAGGGATGTGGCATAGATTCAGCAGTGTGACTGGATTGTTTGCTGTACTGTAATCCTTTGTTTTTTTCTCTCCATTAGTGAAGTCATATAATTAGGTTGCTAAAATCAGTTTGTAATGCTGACTTGAATGAGAGTAAGAGTTAAAACTCATGAGGGCTTCTTGTGCTTCAGCCTGACACTAAAACACTGTGGACATACTTGTCTCCTAGAAAGATGAATAATAATAATAATTCTATTCTTGTATCCTGCTCTTCCATACATTAAAAGTTCCCAGGACTCATGTTTGATTAATTATTCCACATCTGTTTCCTCCAGGCTACCCTGGTGCAGGGATCCTCATCCTACTGTATGCAGGGCCAACTCCTGGAACTCTGTAGAATCACTCCCCCTTCAAGATTATTATTTTTAAAATTACCTGCATGTTCCTTTTAACAGGTAGGATGACCAACATTTGTTTCTGAGAGGCACAACAGAATCAGCTCAGGAAAAGTTATCCCAGGGTGTTTTCTCTTCATGGTGAGCTCTAGTGTTTATTTTTGTACTTTTAAATAAAAGTTTTCTTCTCCCCCCCCCCCTTTCATTTTTTGCAGCATTTCTGGCATAGGTGTTCATGTTGCTCCAGGTTTTTTCCCCTTCTTCATCTTAACAATACACTGATAGGTAGTCATTCTTGAAGAAGAGCCGCTGAAGGAATGATCCTGCTGCCAATGGGCATTATTTTGATTTCTTGCCTTGGCAAGGATCTAATATAGTAAGCAATGCAAAGGACCTCTACCTGAGACACCTAGAGAGCTGCCATTAAGACTAAAGGTAAAGGTAAACACCGAGTCATGTCTGACCCTTGGGGTGATGCCCTCTAGCGTTTTCATGGCAGAGTCAATACGGGGTGGTTTGCCAGTGCCTTCCCCAGTCATTACCGTTTACCCCCCATCAAGCTGGGTATTCATTTTACCGACCTCAGAAGGATGGAAGGCTGAGTCAACCTTGAGACGGCTGCTGGAATTGAACTCCCAGCCTCATGGGCAGAGCTTTCAGACTGCATGTCTGCTGCCTTACCACTATTATTATTATTATTATTATTATTATTATTATTATTATTATTATTATTAATTAGATTTATTTCCCGCCACTCCCAGTAGGCTCGTGGCGGGTCACAATAGTCTTGTCCCCATTAAAATACCCATTAAAAGACTTTAAAACAATCCCAACATGGCGGAAGCTCTCATTATTCCTATCCCCTGATATCAGAGCGGTAGGGAGGGTGGGGAGGAGATCTAACTTACTAGGTCCGGCCGGGGGGATGCTGGCACTCATTCACTGCCCCCGGCCTCAACCAAAAACCTGGCAGAAGAGCTCCGTCTTGCAGACCCTGGGGAAAGCTAGTAAATCTTGCAGGGCCCGCAGCTCTCACCCGGGAGCTCATTCCACCAGGTAGGGGCCAGGACCGAAAAGGCCCTGGCCCTGGTCGAGGCTAGGGGCGATTCCCTAGGGCCAGGAACGATCAGGAGATTCTCCCCCGCTGAGCGTGAATCCCTGCGGGGGATATAGGGCGGTAGGCGGTCCCTCAGGTATGTGGGTCCCAACCCGCGTATAGCCTTAAAGGTCAAAAACAGAACCTTGAACCTGATCCGGGCAGCAATTGGCAACCAGTGCAGCTGCCTCAGCACAGTCTGGATATGGGTCCTCCAAGGTGTACCAGTGAGGACCCGAGCAGCTGCGTTTTGCACTAGCTGGAGTTTCCGGATCAGAGACAAGGGTAGGCCGGCGTAGAGCGAGTTACAGAAATCTATTCTGGAGGTGACTGTCGCATGGATCACTGTAGCCAAGTGGTCAGGGGACAGGTAGGGCGCTAGTATTCGGGCCTGGCGAAGATAGAAAAACGCCTGACCCGCTACTCTCTTGACCTGAGCCTCCATAGTCAGGGAGGTATCGATGGTCACCCCCAAATTCCTGGCCTGGGGCGCAATGGTAAGTTGCGCTCCTGCCAGGGTGGGTAAGCACGCTGCCTGGTCCTGCCCTCTGCCTCCCAGCCACAGGACCTCCGTCTTGGAGGGCTTGAGCTTCAGGCAACTCTGCTCAAACCATTCAGTCACTACTTCCAAACATCTGGCGAATGGTTCCGGGGGGGAGTCCAGGTGGCCGTCCATGAGGAGATAGAGCTGGGTGTCATCAACGTACTGGTGGCAACCCAGCCCAAAACTCCGTACCAGTTGGGCCAGAGGGCGCATAAAGATGTTGAATAACATGGGGGAGAGGACTGCGCCCTGCGGTACCCCACAAGGGAGTCCGTAGGGACGCGAGAACTCTTCCCCCACCGCAACCCTCTGGGTCTGGTTCTGGAGAAAGGAGCGTATCCAGCGCAAGCTGTGCTCCATATCCCTGTGCTGGCGAGGCGATGGATCAGAAGGTCGTGATCCACGATGTCAAAGGCCGCCGATAGGTCCAAAAGGAACAACATGGCCGACCCACCTCTGTCCAGCTGGCGACGGAGATCATCCAAAAGGGCAACCAACACCATCTCCACCCCGTGGCCAGGACGGAAGCCCGACTGATATGGATCGAGCACCACAAGAGGCTCTGCCATTAAGACTAGACAGCACTAATTTTGATAGACCTGTGTTCTGGACTCTAATATACAGCAGCTTCATGTGGTTTCATGGGTTCAAGGGTCACGTATGCATTCTGCCATCTGGCAATCCATACATTCATGCAATCCTAACACTAATACAATTTCCTGCACCTTCTGAAGGAGCCTAGTTCACTTTCTCAGTGACAGAGCACCACACATTTGTAAAATGTCCACATGCTAGATCCAAGATGGAGGAGCGGGTTTTTCTCACTGTCAGTCTTCAAGCAGTGGCTGGGCAGGTATTTATCCTGGAGGCTTTAAACTGATTGAGAAGGAGATTGGATTAGATGGCCCCTTCCAGCTCTATGATTGAAAGTCTCTCCAGTGCTCCCCAAACTCTTCAACACCAGGGAACTGCCAACCTGAAAAATCCACTTAAACATCTGTTCCTGTTGGTGAGCCTGCCTCATACTTTGCAAGAGAGCATGGCTTAAAAAAAACAAAAAAACAAATAGACAACCACCCGTCCCAAAACTTGTATCTTATGCCAGGATAAAACTGTATCGTAGAGGCACATACTGAACAATCAAGCCGAAGGACAACAATTGCTTCCTTTGTTCCACTAGCCCTAAGAGCCTTAGCGTCTCTTTCAGTGATTTTCTTAATGACAAATATGCACTGTAACTGTATATACTATAAAATGGCAAAGCATCCTCTGCTAGTTGATGTAAAAACCATTCTGTCAGAAGAATGGCCTCTCCAGAGGTGTTTCTTTAACTTACACATGTAAAGCAGCCACTTGTTCCACGAAACATTAAGTCGTGGACATCTGAGCAAGAGTTGATACAGCCTTTGGAAAAGCAGTCACTCACCCCTGATTTCCCAGATGATGTCAGCACCTTCCTGAACAAATGTACAGTAACTTGTCATCCATGTGAGAGAATAAAAGAGCAAAAGATCTGTGTAGTCCCACAATCTGCCAGCCTTTCCTGCTACTGGTTTCTTACACCTCATTAGCAGCAATATGGTGTTAACAAAAGGAACTGAGCAGAGAAGTACTTGCTGGCCAAAACACGAGATCCTTGGTGAGGTCCCCAGAAGATTTGTGACTCGATTGCTCATAGACTGCTCCTGCAATCACAAAAGCAATCCCTTGAACATCAGTCATGTTCTCAATCAGCCTGTTTATTTCGGACCTGTTTTATAGGCATACGTGGCCCAGATTTCAGTCTCCTCCTTGACTTACTGAAACATCAGGAGCGCAAACCATGGATGTGACTCCATGTGCTGGAAAACACTGTGTTCCTGAGAAGGATGGACAGAGCTGCCTCATTGACAGAAGCCAGAATCTCATTTACGGTCACCAGTCCTGAGTCCCAGTCCACAGTGTGAGTGTGGTGTACTGGTTGGACTAGGATCTGGGAGACCCGGGTCTGAATCTCCATTGAACCATGGAGGTTCACTGGGTGACCTCAGGCTAGTCACATATGCTCAACCCAACCTATCTCACAGGGAGGTCATGCATATACAGTGAAGGAGGAGAATGCTGTAGAACACACTGGATCCCCATTAGGGAGAAAGGTGGGATATTAATGAAATAAATAAGGCCTTTGCAGACCTGGTGCCTTCATGAAGCCTTCATTAATTCATGAAGCTCACTCATTTCTATACTAACAAGACCTTTGCAAAACAAGTTAGACAGGCTTACAGTTACTAAACTTACCAATTGAGCAGAGAATTCATCCCAGGTTTCCCTTGTCCATCTGTTACACCGCATTGGCTGACAAGACTTAGAAATTTGGAAAAATTAAGAAAGAACATGTCCTGAAATAGCCCTAGATGCAGTGATTGTATGAAGCATGCACGGCAAATCCTACTGGCTACCTTTCACACTCCCCCATATTCTCTCATTCTAACCAGCTTCTCAGAATAAATACAGGTGCTCCATAATTCCTGAATAATATCAAAACAGGCCATAAGAGCTTAAACAGAATTGTTCAGGAAGGCATTTTTACAAAGGAAATACAGCTATAGAATGGGAAATGCACTGTGCTTCTATTGATGTAATACCATGTAATATGTCATATTTAATACTTGTGTTTTCAGACAGCACCATTTCAGAATCCTACAATTCCTAGTCATATTACATTGCTTATTAGATATAGTATTCTATTGTTAAAAGAGCCTCTTGTGGCGCAGGGTAGTAAGGCAGCAGAAATGCTGTCTGAAGCTGTCTGCCCATGAGGTTGGGAGTTCGATCCCAGCAGCCGGCTCAAGGTTGACTCAGCCTTCCATCCTTCCGAGGTCGGTAAAATGAGTACCCAGCTTGCTTGCTGGGGGGTAAACGGTCATGACTGGGGAAGGCACTGGCAAACCACCCCGTATTGAGTCTGCCATGAAAACGCTAGAGGGCGTCACCCCAAGGGTCAGACATGACCCGGTGCTTGCACAGGGGATACCTTTACCTTTACCTTTATTCTATTGTTTGCATTGATTTAGAGAGGCAGGCCACAAACAAAAAAATCAATCACAAGCCCTTCACTGATGGGTGAGAGGTAGGAGCTGGCCTGGGACTACTCTCATGTTGATATCCTAAACATAAAAAGAAGGAATCCTGTGGGCCTGACCCTAGTGTCCCAAGCAAGAATCAGTTCAGAGCAGCAACATTTCTTTAGGTTACTTATGGTCCATTTTTCTCAGTGTAAATCCAAGCCTGTTCATTGGAACACTAAAGAAAACTCTCACAAACTGCTGAAATCAGTCATCTAAGTTTTGGCATAAAAAGGCAAGGAACTTCCCAACTTAAAAGAGTTGCAGAAAAGTTACATGACACTAGGAAGTTTACTGAAGGAGGGTACCCATGGAGGCTTAATCAGTATTTGACTCCCTGCCCAGTTTTTGACATACCAACAATTAAGGCTTAAAATTGATCTGGTACAGGGAATATATTATGTCATGTATAACAGGGTATAAACAGTCTTAACTCATTGCCAGTTTTATTCAATTATGTTGAATAGGGGGAACTTTATTGTTCTAATTACAGTACAAAATTCCATTACACCTGTGTAGCAGTGTATAATTGCAAAAAAATAAACTGTAGAGAGTGCTTGACCAGATAGAATCATAGAATAATAGAGGTGGGACCTCATGGGTCATCTAGTCCAGCCCCCTGCACTATGCAGGACACTCACATCCCTATTGCTCATCTACTATAAATGCCACCCCTTTGCCTTCACAGAATCAGCCTCTCCGTCAGATGGCTATCCAGCCTCTGTTTAAAAATTTCCAAAGATGGAGAACCCACCACCTCCCGAGGAAGCCTGTTCCACTGAGAAACCGCTCTAACTGTCAGGAACTACTTCCGGATGTTTAGATGGAATTTCTTTTGAATTACTTTCATCCCAAGCAAGAAGAATGGCGGAAGTGGTGAAAAATAAAGATGTTAATCAAAATGTTGTCTGACATCATTGTCTACTTTTATTTTCCAAAAATGAAGAAAGGCTCTGGCTGAAATGGGGGTCCAGCTACTCCATTGCCTGCTTTCAAGTACAAAGGCCTTCCCTTGGTGGCTCAACCCTCTTGGTGAATGGTATTTTCTCACTATACATTCACTCAAACTTCACAGCTGTCCGTGATATTCACCTCCAAAATATACAGTGGCCAAAAGGCTCAAAGGGTACGTGGAAGAATCCAGTGGCAGATGAGCAGCAGCAACAACAAAGGAGTTTACAATCTGAAAGCCGGGAGGGTAGGAGAGTTAAGAGTTATGTGGAAATCTAGTTACATGCATTTGGAATTCAGTGACTCTGGAATGAAGATTAGAGGAAGTTAAGCAAGGGCTTGGTGAAAGGCTGAATTTTGCATGAGAAATAGAAATAACAGGTCACATCATACTATCTCACAAATGCAATCATTGGGGACTGGCTGGGTAATAAGAAATGTTTATCACAGATCAGCGCTGCTGTATAAAGCTTTCCTAACAACATGGACAGTAGCTGTAATTGGTGGCAAGCTTATCATTTGGTAACAATAACCTCTGCTAAACAGTGTGAGTTGACCTCAAGCAACCCTCAGAGTTAAAGGAACGTTTTCATCAGCAGCTCCAGATGGGGAGCTTTTCAGGCATTTTTGGAGATATGCTGTCATCTAGTGGGGATGCTATTAAAGCTACAGACCATGCCAAGACAGATCTGCCTGGCTTTTACCTTGAGCCTGCCCTGCACAAAGATAGAAGCGGCTGCTATTCCACACAGCTACGCTAATAACATTACACCGGATTTGTCAGCCATGGAGTCCTCAAGCTATCTGTTATGTCAGTCATGCACTGTGGCCCCACAAAGCGACAGAAGAACCCTGGGCCAAATGATCTCATTCTGTTAATGGCAACCTCATACTCCAGTTTGGAGGACTCTAGTCCCATGCAAGAGGGCCTTGCCCCAGGAGGAAATCTCCTGTGCCAGAACAAAGCAGAATAGATCTGCAGGCTGCAACCCCATTTGTGTGTGCCAGGGAATATAAGCCTAAGGTGGTTGTTAACATGGGAACCCCTGATTTTAGGGGTCAAGAACCCACAGCCTACCATCAAGTTAAAATTTGATTAATAAACTGAAAACTTAAGAGGCTTTGGTGGAGAAAGTTTTCCAGCTGTAAAAGGAAGCCCATGGGCTGAGAAAATATGTTAAATGGTGGTCAAACTGGAAGAGGCTCCGCCAAGAAGCAAGAGAAACGTTAAACTATTTGTGGTTAAACTGGACAAAGTTCAGCAGTTCATTCCTCGGGGTCCCTCTACATGAATGTCTGGAAACTTGGTGAACAGCTGATATAAAGAATTAATTAGAAACAGCAGCATGCACAAGAGGAGAGGCAGATGGGCTTCCTTAGGAATGAAACACTCTTGTTTAAGCTTTTCTTTCATGGGCACCTATGAAAAATAAATTTGTCTTAAGACCAGACGTGGTCAGATAATGCACATAAGTGATAGTTACAAGAAGATGGTGTGGGTATGATTTTTCAATTTGCTCACTCAAAACAATTTTTTAAATGGACCATCTGGCCAGTAAAAGTTCAGAGTAATCCTTGAAGGGAGACTCATCAAGAAGAAACCAAGCAGGCACAACCATGGTCATCTCCTTTATATCCTTAAGAGAAGTGACCTCACAGCCACCCTGTTTCTTCAGCTAGTATCCTTAATTCCCATGGGTAATAGGATTTGTATGCTTTATTTGCTATTGCTAGTTTAATGTGCTACGACAGTTAATACAACAGTTTAACTCAGATCCAGCTGTTGCATGAGCAGTCTTTGCTTTCACCAGAGCTCCAAGAAAACAGGGTTGCACTTACCTGTAACTGTTGTTCATCGAGTGGTGTTCTGTGCAGTCACACATGGGTTCTGCGAAGATCGCAGGCCTGCTTTGGAGAAATAACTAGCCAGCTTAAAGCTCAAAATACTCCCAAGAGTCTAGCCCCTCCCTTCACAGGCTGACTTTCCCGCCCAAAGTCACGTGATGTGGGAGGAGCTAGCAATCTCCCCTCAGTCCTAACCCCTTGCCGCTGGAAACCATTTCCAATCAATACGTAGCGGCCCAGTGGGGATGGAGGGAGGGTTGTGTGACTGCACAGAACACCACTCGATGAACAACAGGTACAGGTAAGTGCAACCCTGTTTTCATCTTCGTGGGTTCTGTGCAGTCCCACATGGGAGATTAACAAGATCACTCACCGTGGAGCTGGGGTGGGCTATGTGCGCAGTAGTGATTGGAGTACTGCTTTTCCCACCGCCGCATCTCTAGTAGAGTCGACGTCCAGGGAATAATGTCAAACAAAAGTCCCCGGCGTCGACCAAGTAGCCGCCTTGCAGATGTCGGCCATGGGAAGCCCTGCCGCGAATGCTGCTGACGTCGCCTGAGCTCTAGTGGAATGCGTGGTAATCCGTAAGGGGCAATCCAGTTTGGAGAGTCTATATGCATGCCGAATCGCTTGTACTATCCAACGGGAAAGTGTCTGAGAGGTAGCAGCCTTACCCTGGTTGATACCTCTGAAATACAAAAAGTGAATTAACCTTTCTGAATTGTTGAGTTCTGTTCAAATAAAACAAAATGGCCCGTCTAACGTCCAAAGTATGCATCTGTTTTTCGAAGTGTGACGATGGATTTGGGAAGAAAACTGGAAGGGTCAGGGACTGTCCCAGATGGAATCTAGAAACCACCTTAGGTAAAAAGGCTACACTAGGTCGCAGGATTACCCTGTCTGTGAACAGTTGTAAAAAGGGGGGCTCCATAGACAGGGCCGCCAGTTTCCCCACTCGTCGTGCTGATGTAACAGCCACAAGGAAGGCTACCTTGTATGACAAAAAAGACAGATCCGTTGTAGCCATAGGTTCAAACGGTTTATGGGTGAGAGCAGATAGAACAAGTGACAGACTCCATTGGGGAACCAAAGGGGAGACTGGGGGAAACAAATTTTTCAAACCCTTTAAAAACACACAAGATAGCAGATGCGAAAAAACTGGTTTGCCCTACACCCATTCATGGGAGGCCGAAATCGCGGCCAAGTGGACCTTGACTGAAGAGGTGGAGAGGCCTGACTCCTTCAGTGATGTTAAATAAGAGAGTATTTTAGAAATGTCACAAGACACAGCGTTACAGTCATTTAAAAGAGCCCATTGCTCAAATTTGAGCCATTTACTCGAATATGAGCGGCGAGTCGAAGGCCTTCTAGCGGATTCCAAAATGTGCTTTACTGAAAGGGCACTCGAGGTTGGATGCGCCACGCTGTTAAGTGAAGTGGCTGCGGGTTGGGATGCAGGAATTTCCCCCAATGTAACAGGTTGGTCTGGCATGGTAGGTGCAAGAAGTGGCCCTGAGCCAGCCGAAACAGGGCAGGAAACCAGGTCTTTTGGGTCCAAAAGGGTGTTATTAGTATGGCGTGAGTGCTCCCTGACAGATGCCTGGCCACCACTCGCCCTAGAAGACTGAAGGGAGGGAAGGCATAGCAAAAGAACCTCTCCCACTGGCATTCGAAAGCATCCCCCAGTGACCTGGGGTCTGCTCCCCCTCTGGAGCAAAAATGGAGGCATTTTGTATTTGCAGCCATTGCAAACAAATCTATCGAGGGTGTCCCCCATCTTCGAAACACAGGTTCGAGGTATTGGGTAGCTAGGGACCACTCTTGTAGCCGGTTCACATCCCTGCTTAGGGCGTCTGCCCAGGTGTTCTGGTCTCCTGCTATATGGACTGCTGACAGCTGAATGTTGGCGTCGGCTGCTAGGTTCCAAAGCCTTATGGCTTCCCTGCATAGGGTTATTGACCTTGTACCACCCTGTTTCCGGATGTAATATACTGTGGCCACGTTGTCGGTGGTGACCAGTATCCGTTTTCCTCTGAGGATATCTGTAAACGAAAGAAGAGCATTCCTTACTGCCTGAAGCTCTAATAAGTTAATATGTAAGGATGCTTTATAGGAAGACCAAACACCCTGTGCAGAGAGTTGTCCACAGTGGGCGCCCCATCCAAAAAGAGAAGCATCGGTATATAAAATCAACTCCTTTTGTGGTCCTAGAGGAACGCCCCTCGAAAGGTTTGTAGGATTAGCCCACCAGGACAAGGAGCGTGCCACCCGTCTCAGAATTGAGAAACGCTTCCACATACTGACCAAATGTGGCTTACAAATGGAAAGGAACCATAACAGCAGAGGTCTCATGTGTAACCTAGCATGTGGTGTGACCGCTGCAGTGGAAGCCATGTGGCCCAGCAGGGATTGTATGTGATAAACGGTTTGGTACCTGTGAAACCTTGTCCTCTGTGCCATAGCAGACAGCCTCAGTACTCTGCTATGTGGCAGAAAGGCCATGTGGGCATTACTATCCAAAAGCGCACCAATAAACTCGAGAGACCGAGTAGGAACAAGCGTAGATTTGTTGGAATTAATGTTAAACCCCAACGATGTTAGGAGGTTTACAGAAAGGGTGATAGCAGAGCGCAGCTCATCCGCAGAATGCCCGACAAGCAACCAGTCGTCTAGGTATGGATAAAGTAAAATACCCTGGGTACGGAGATGAGAGACCACCACGTTTGTGACCTTAGTAAAAACTCTCGGGGCAGAGGATAAACCAAATGGGAGAACGGTGTACTCATAATGGAGCCCAGCTGCATAGAAGCGTAGGTATCTGGTACAGGCTGGGTGTATGGCGATGTGGAAATAGGCGTCTTTCAGATCTACCTTGGCAAACCACAGGTCTCCAGACAAATGTGGAAAGAGATCAAACAAGGATAACATCCTAAATCGTTTGGGCACTATATATTCGTTAAGGTGCCTAAGATCTAAAATAGGCCTTTTTCCACCATCCTTTTTATCGACAATAAAATAGTTGGAATAGAATCCCGGAGACGAGGGGGATGATCCTAGACACCTGATTGCCTTTTTATGCAACAATTCACCAATCTCCTGTGCCATACCAGACTCCACCACTGTATCCTGCAAAGATGGTAACCTTAAAGGAGGTGTCTCAGAGAACTCCAAAAAATAACCAAAGTTTATTATTGAGCATACCCATAAACTCTGAGTAATCAAGGACCATGCTTGCGCAAAACCAGCTAAAGCGCCAATAGGGCGTTCAGGGACGGCCAGTCATTGCGACTGGGTTTGTCTGCCCCTAGCATCTCTGTCACCCCCTTGTGACCTATTACGGGGCCCTCCTCTCCTTTTCGACTGCTGCCGAAATCTTGGGGCAGGGGAAAAAGCCCGGGTCCTATTTTCAAAAAATCGGGAACGAAAGGATTGTGTACAAAAGGAGGGGCGGGTCCACTGCCGAGGGCGGGATTGGACCGCAGTGGAGCCTCCAATGCCCAGTGACCTAGCCTGGAGCTTGTATTTATGCATTCTTTCAAGCACGTCATCCGTTTGAGGGCTGAACAGTTCGTTCCCCTCAAACGGCAAGTCCTCCAGGGCTGTTTTAATATCAGCCGGAAGTGTTGAGGATTTCAGCCACGAATAGCGGCGCATGACTACAGAGGTAGACATTACTCTACCTAAGCAGTCAACTACGTGTTGAGAGGCCTTGACCTGCTGCTTGGCCAAGTCCTTTCCCTCAGACAGTAGGGCCTGAACCAGGGCTTTGTATTCATCAGGCAGACCTGCCAGTACAGGTTCCAACCTCTCCCAGAGAGTAGCCTGGTAGCGACTGATGATAGTCTGAAAATTGGCAATTCTAATGCCTAAAGCGGCTGAAGAGTAAAGGCGCCTGCCAAAGGCATCCATCTTCCGACCTTCCCTATCTAAGGGCGTGGAGTGTTGTTCAGTTTTACCTCTGCCAGGTAATATGGCAGAAAATACAGAAGACGATTTGGGATGTTTATATAAATATGCACAGCCCTCCTCCTGAACTCTATATAGGTGGTCTATTTTCCGTGAGGTAGGAGGGGCGGAGGCAGGTGTCTGCCAGGTCTTCTCCAAGACCTCTGACACACCGCGAATAAGGGGGAGCATAATAGGCCCCAAATCAGGGGAGTACAAAAACTCCATTAAGGGGTCTTCAGATTTTTCAGAGACAACCCTATACTGCAACTTAAGTGCATTCGCCATGCGGATCAATTGTTCACCATAAGGCTTGATCTCATCTGTCGGGGATTGACCCGAAACAACCCCAACCTCCTCAGGGGGGGATAGATCAACAGAGTCATCAAGGTCCTCATACTCAATAAAAGAGTCCATGTCCTTGTCTCGACGTGGCAGTCTCGACGTCGAGGGAGAAGCTTGCCGTCGGCGTCGAGGTGACGACGGGATAGAAGTACGGTCTCGACGTCGATTCGGCGACGACACGCATACCGGGGACAGAGACAGGTCTTCTCGACTCCTCACAGATGGGGGAGAGGAGTGGTCCCGGCGTCAACCAGGCGACGAAGGCAGGCGATCGCCTCGACGTCGATCAGACGGGGAGGAAGAATGCTCCCGACTGCGAAGTGGCAGAGGGTCACGACGTCGACCCGGTAAGGAAGAATGCCCCCGTCGTCGAGCAGACAAAGAGGCCTGTCGTTCATGCCGAGGTTCGTCAGAGTCAGAGCCTCGAGTAGGCGAATGCGCAGCGGGAACGGAAGAACGACGTCCCGAAAAAGGCATGTCTTTCGGCAATGGCCGTCCCCAACGGCGCCAAGACGCTGGCACCATCATAGGTATCAGGGACTCAGTAGACGACGCCGAAGATGAAAGCCGGCGTCGACGTCGAGGTTGTACGACATCATCGTCCGACGACGAGGGAGAAAGATGGCGTCGAAGCGTCGGCGGCGAGCGCCGGAGGCGAGGGCTCGCATCATCCGGCTGTTGCTCTGGCCGTGGTTCCAATGACTCCAACTGAGGCCCTCTAGACGTCGAAGGTTCAGACGTCATCTCGGGAGGGTCCATTGACGTCGAGGGAGCAACAGACTGCGCCGGCGCCGAAGGCTGCAAGGGTGAGTCAGCAGCTCGCACAGCCATACCCGAGGCCGAAGCCCGGTCTCCCGAACGGCCTCTCGATCCCGATCTCCGTCTCGGTGTCGAGGGAGAAGATTGCCTCGTGACCCTTTTGGATGTCCCTGATGGTAAGGGGGTTGAGGCTCTGGATCGTGGGGCAGCCCTCATCCTCTTCTTTTTCGGTGGTTCTGAGGCCGCCTTGTTCAAGCCCTTACCACCAGAAGGCCCCTGAGGGGGGGCTGTAGAAGTGGAAGGCCCTGAAGTTTCAGGAGTCATAAGGGATTTTTCCCAAAGAGCTGCCTTCAAATGTCGTGCCCTCTCATCCCTCGTTTTCGGAGTCAGTCTCCTACAAGCGGGGCAAGTAGACACTGAGTGTCCTTCGCCTAAACAAAGTAGGCAAGAAGAATGGTGGTCGGATTGAGCCATCTTGGCTCCACATTGACCACATTTCTTGAATAAAGCCATTTTCCAGTCTACTGGCAAAAGTTTTTCTGTCAGAAAATTATATTCTCACCTGAGGTGAATAGAGAGCTAGCTAGCTAGCGTCCTTCTACCAGCGGCAAAAAAAGGACTGAGGGGAGATTGCTAGCTCCTCCCACATCCCGTGACTTTGGGGCTAGCACTCTTGGGAGTGTTTTGAACTTTAAGGCTGGCTAGTTATTTCTCCGAAGCAGGCCTGCGATCTTCGCAGAACCCATGTGGGACTGCACAGAACCCACGAAGATGAACTTGTTACTTTGACCTACTTAGCAGAACTGAGCAGTCAACAAGATTATCAAGGACTTGCAGTGTTACAATACTTGGATGCACAGCCTGGGAACAGGTACTGGATCATTCTACAAATTTCTGGAGCTGAAAGGTGGCTCCATTCACTTAGACTCAGCCTTGACCAGCTGGCTCCAATTAAACTATTAGTTTATAAGATATGCTTTTTGTTGAATGTCTTGCAAAAGGTGAATTTTTACGTGTCATTATATAATATTAGTTGTATTTATAACCTACCTTTACTCCAGCAATCAAGACAGCAGTGTTTCGAGAAGGGCAATAAAAAAGCTGTTTATGCAATACTACAAGGGTCTAGATTTTGAAATGTTGTTCCAGCAACCCTTGTTCACCCTTAGCAAGTGTATACAGGGCAGTGCTACTTGAGAAGGCATCAGGATCAAGAGCAGCAGCTGTTGGATGTTTGAAATCCAAGCCAAGGAAGGAGGGAAGCTATCTGAAGCAACAGTTTGGACTTTAGGTTTATCTCCCTTTCACACCCAGTATATGAATATTTGAAGGAATGCGCAACACAAAACAATGAGGCAGGCACAGAGCCCCAAACACAGAAGCTTGTGTTCCCAAGAGTAGAAATTTGGGGCAGTAGTGAATTTATTCTGATAGCCTTTTTTGCTGTAGCTCCCAAATGTAGATGGGTACTCCTCCCATCTATCATGTACAACCCCCCCCCCCCAAGTTTCAAAGTCAGAGGTGGCAAAATCACGTTTAAGAACGTGATTTAGGAAGTTCCAGCTTCAATAAACCGCCTCTCCTCCTCCGATGCCCACTAAGAGCCCCTCCAACACCAACAAACTGGCGATCCCTGGCCCCCGGAAAGCTCATCTGTCAACGCCTAGAGCCAGGGCTTTCTTAGTCTTGGCCCCACCTGATGGAACAAGCTCCCAGAAGACATCAAGGCCCTGCTGGAGCCAAAACAATTCCACCAGGCATGCAAAAAGGAACGCTTCCACCAGGCATTTGGTCAGTGAACAAGCCACCATCCATCAACCAGAAGCCCCCATAAACCGCACCAATAAAAAAATGAAGCCATAGTACACAGACCAAAAGGTTCTAGTTATTGAGTACTGTTGCTATTTAACACTGTTTATACACGTTTTTCATTACATTTTTATATTTAAATGTTCATTTTACTGTATTGCATATTAGTTACAATGTAAACCACTGAAGCGAATGGGAGAGTGGTATATAAATATAATAAATAAATAAACCACTGCTTCTAATTCACTAGGCGGCTTTATGGAAGATATTCCCATTTCTGTCCATCTGTAGTATGGGAGTGATGAAAAGGTAGAAGAGTTGGTTCTTATATGCCGCTTTCCCCTACCCGAAGGAGGCTTAAAGCGGCTTACAGTCGCCTTCCCATTCCTCTCCCCACAACAGACACCCTGTGCGGTGGGTGAGGCTGAGAGAGCCCTGATATCACGGTCAGAACAGTTTTAGCAGTGCCATGGCGAGCCCAAGGTCACCCAGCTGGCTGCATGTGGGGGAGCGCAGAATTGAACCTGGCATGCCAGATTAGAAGTCCGCACTCCTAACCACTACACCAAACTGGCTCTCAGTAGTTTACAAACTGAGTTTTTTAAAAAAAATAAGTCTTACCTAGGAGCGTACAGTCTTTATTTTTTTTGTTTGGGCCTACTGGACCTGAAAAAAGACACCTGTAACTGTTGCTCATTGGTGTATCTTGGGACTATGTTAGAACAAATCAGCCACCAGAGGGTCTCCTCATACAGCTTTCCTGGTGGTTATTAAGCATTCTCTAGGGCAGTGGTCCCCAACCTTATCACCGGGGACTGGTCAACGCTTGACAATTTTACTGAGGCCCGGTGGGGGGGTTATTCTTTTGCTGAGGGATGTCGCCGCTGCCGCCTGAGCCCCTGCTCCACTTGCTTTCCCGCCACCCACTGGGGGGCGCTGCCAGCAGCAGCTGTGCAGTGCCACGCCGAGGGGGAGCCCCAGCCATGTCGGCCGCCGGAGAGCACCAAAGGTGAGCTGGCCAGAGTGGCAGGACAGCCCCCGAGGCAGCAGCTGGGGAGGAGGATGAGGAGGAGCTGCGGCCTGGTATTGACGGACTGGTACCGGTCCCCAGACCGGGGGTTGGGGACCACTGCTCTAGGGCAGTGGTTCTCAACCTTGGGGTTGGGACCCAAATTGGGGTCACCTGGCCCCTTCTGCGGGTTGGTTGCTGCTGTGGTGGTGGTGGGCGACTGTGGCGGGCAGAGACAGGTGGTGGTGGGAGGACAACAGGCGGTGCAGCCACAGCAGCTGCTTGCAGGTCTCTGTGCAGAGGGGCTCCAGACACGAGGTGATTGGCCGCCCCCTGCAATAGCAGAGGGCTCTGCAGCAGTGCAGGGCTGCGGAGGCTGCTCTCAAAGCACACCAGCAGGCTCTGTTTTGTTGATGGTGTACTTGCCCGAGACGCATGAGCCGCTGCGGCCACCGCCTGAGACCTCCTGCGGGAGCTTGTGCTGGCGGCTGCCTGCCTCCCAAGAGCCTGAGAAGGGCGCCTCTTCCCCCAACTGCCGCCACCTCCACTCCGCCTCAAAAATTGTTGCGCATCCCCCCACACGTGGGTTCCTGCCACCTCTGCTGTTGGGGTTGCGGCATTACAGTGGTTGAGAATTGCTGCTCTAGGGGGATCCACTCCCATACAGAGCTCATTAGAAGTTGTTTTCCTCCCCAACTGTCAGATACTGTGCAGGGGGCCTGCCCTTCCCTCAGCTATTTTCTCCCAGCATGGTAGAAAGAGGGAATGTGCACATGCACCAGACACCTCAAAGAACAAGAGTTAAAGGTTAAGTGCAGCACTATTTTCATCTTCGGTCTTCTGGGCAGTTCCACTAAAGATCCCCTTACCTTGGACGTGGGGGGGCCTCAGGTGAACAAGGAGTGCAGCGCAGCTCTGCCAACTGCTGAACCCCTTCTCACATTCACGTCTACTGAACACTTGACAGTGTCTGAAGACGATCATGTCATTGCTCAACAGATGTCCTCCAAGTGGATCGCTCTCCAAATTGCTCGATGCTTCTGGCACTCTTGTTGAATGTGCTCTAAGTTCCAAAGAACATAGTAGTTTCTGTCAGCTGTTACCCCAATGGATAGCAGAGACTATTCACTTGGAAGCTGTTTATATGGACACCAGCTTTCCTTTTGAACCACTGAAGCAGCACACAAATAGAACTAAAGGTTTCAGGCAATCTCTGCCGATCTAGATAAAATGAAGAACTCTCATATACAAGAAAGTATTTTTTCCTCCCTCCAATTTTAGAGGTAAGGGATGGAAAGAACACTGGGAGGACCATGTCCTGAGAAAGTGATATCTAGATACCATCTTTTTGTAGCAACACAAACTAGGTCTCAAAATGACACTAGTCTGAAACTTAATGAATAGATCAGTTCTCAAAGCTGCCAGTTCTCCCATTCTCCTGGCCACTAAGAATGTGACCTACAAAGACAAATCACAAACTATAACTCACTCAAACGGGGCTAGCATAGGCTGGAATAGGATTGCTGTGATACTATAGGTGATCTTTGAGAAAACAAATTAATCCTTTCAAGAATGAATGCTGGATGCTACAACAGAATCCTGTCTTGGCCTCAAAAGCTTTGCAGGGGAAGGACTCCCCCTAGAATTTAATAAACAGAAGCCCCTGATAGTTCTCCTGCACAAGCACAGTCCTAATATGGGACTATCCAGAAGACTGAAAATGAATTCAGGGATACTAAAAAAATCCTGGATCCAAATACTGCTATGCTGTTCAGATCCAGGATTATTCAGAAATCCTAGAATTTTTCAGGTCCAATAGATTCAAACAAAAATACCAGTAAAAATATCAGCCCAATCCTGGGGCTGGCTTGGCTTCACTTGCAGCAAGGTTTAAACTTGAGTTGCAGAAGGCAATACAGAGCTGCACCAGCAAGGAGCTCTCAAAACCCCAATGACCCAGCTGATCTTGGGCTGGCTCTCAGCTCCCCACCGGGTTCTGTGGTGATTTCTGTGGTCCCTTTAAAGTTTAAAACAACTACATAAGCCCACCTAACAGTTGAAAGGTGGGAGCAACCTGCACCTGCCTCTCTGCTGTTTTAAGATCTTCCTGAAATTCCTATGATTTTCTTCATGGTTCTCCTGAGAAAACCTGGATACATTTGGAAAGCTAAAATATATTCCCAAAATACCAATAAGCTATTTTTCTAGTTTATTTCCAGTGTGGATAGATCTGAAAGCACACCTAGTCTTATCTTTTTATGAGTTAAAATGTTTGCTCAGCATCATAGCTCTTTATCATCCTACTCTAGTGGCCCTAAGACCTTCAAAACAAAGATACTAAAACCACAGGATTCACCAAGGACAAAGCAGCTTCTAATCTCCAGGAAATCCAGGCAACAGCCATATCCCCCTTTGTAGGTTAACATCTCTTCTGCAGAAATATGAAATTCCTTTTGCAAGAACAGTACCAGCCCCTCTTCCAGGCTCTACTTTGCTTAAACTGCCTGTAAACTACTTCTAAACAAAATTTTGAAAAGGATCAATATATAAAGATTCTTTAAATTAAAAACTAAGAGTTTGGTTTAGGCTTTTATTTCTTTTTGAAAGAAGCCTGAACTGGCATCTAGAATCAAAATTTTCAAAAAGTCTTTACAAAGACATATACAAAATGTACAGGAAAGTTTTGCCCAAAATGGAAAACAATATAAAGTAGGCAGAGAGAGAGCGTCAAGTCACATTAACACTTCCAACTGCTCAACAGGACAGGAGTGGTTTTTAAGACTACACAAACCTCTGAACACAGAACACATTGATTTACACTATATACAAGAATGCATAAAGATGCAGCACCCCTCTTTATCATGTTCTTCCAACACAAAGCTGGATTGCTTCACTTTCTGTGAGCCACAGAAGCAACATGCTGGAAGGAAAGGGAAACCTGGAATGGAAATGGTTAACCCCAAGTCATAACTGAAACACTGCTGTGCTTCCGAGGCCATAAGGTTTATAACAGTCAATTCAGTTGAATGGAGAAATGCTGTGTTCCTCATAAGTTTCAATGATGATAGATATTATTCCATTTCAGTGAATCGGGCGAACATAGCTTTCCGTACAGCATCTTTGTAGGAGTCTGCAGTGGAGACACCATAAGAACTACCCTTTGCTCCTAGCCCAGCCCCTCTCATTCTCACTTGAGCCTGCAAAGGAAGCCAGACCTTTATTAGCTTGAAAAAAGCAACAAAACATTATACTATGATTAAAATATACAGCCCATGTCACAGATCCTAAATCAGAGGAAGAAAATTATTTAACTTCAACATTAACAGTGCAACTGCAAGCAATTACGTCCTTTTAAATCTGTTTTTTGAGGAGTTGGTTTTGGTACCCCACTTTGGACTACCTTAAGGACTCCTAAAGTGGCTTACGATCGTCTACTCTTCCTCTTCCCACAGCAGACACACTGTGAGTTAAGTGAGGCTGAGAGAACTCTAAGAACTATGACTGGACCAGGGTCACCCAGCTGACTGCATGTGGAGAAACGGGAAACCCAGTTCTCTAGATTAGAGGCCACTGCTCTTAACCATGACATCAAATCCATTTACTCCAATGGGCTTAGATGGTGTGAATGTTTAGGATTACACTGTAAACTACTAAAGACAGAATAAGCACTGAACTATTTCCCAAATACCCTATATACTCGCGTATAAGCCTAGCTTTTCAGTACCTTTTTCACACTAAAAAAGCCCTCCTCGGCTTATATGCGGGTATATACGATAATTGAAATAAAAGCCTGCTCCAGCCAGCCGATCAAATGTGTACTGCAAGCTGAGGGACTCTGATCTTTTTTTCCTTTTGCCTTCAATGGCAAAATGGATGGCAATGCTGGCTGGGAGAGCCTGTGATGATGGAGCATTTCCCACCCTCGACTTATATGTGAGTCAATAAGTTTGTCCAGATTTTTTGGTGAAATTAGGTTTATATGCGGATCAGTTTATATGTGAGTATATATGGTAAACACTCCCAAGAGTTTCTTTATATAAAACAGTGCTCAGAATTGTGTATCATAACACATCCTACTACTCAGATACTAGTGAGTTGAAGAACAGGCCTATGTCTTTTTTTCAAATACATTTCTATGAAAAGCTGTGTGTACCTGTGGAAATTTACAATTGATGCCTACTACTGAGACTGCAAACAGCCACATGCAGATGAATCTTGAAAACAATTCTACAAATTCTCACAGGATATTAAGACTGCCAGATTTTAACAGCAGCCTCAAAAGAGACAACATATTTCAGCTATTACTTTTTAAAAAAAGACTGAAAGGTCTTCCTTGCTGTTAAGTAGAAGAAATATTTAAAACTGAAACACATTCAGATCTTTCTCCAATAAGTAACCTTAACTCATTCTTACCTCAATAGGAGCAGTGATGCCTTGGCATTTCCTTCCTAATCCTGAGCCTTCCCTCCACCCCATGGCCTGAAGCATTTTGTTGCCAATATTGCTATGGTCAATACCATCTTTAGTGGGCTGCTCATAATTCCTACAGAAAAGTAGCACAGTTAAGGCAAGAACAGAATTTCCCAAATTTCCCTAACTTTAATTACATCTTTAAAGTACATACACAGTGCCAGCATCAAACACTTTTTTCCGCTTTGGCTCTGGTGGTTCTGGAATGCCATACTTCTCACGGCGTTCAGCTGCTCTGTCTCTGTATTTCATCTGAAATTAAATCAAGTCCATTAGCCTTTTGTCACTGTCAACCCTGACACAGCAATACATGACCTAACAAAACACAAGTATGCAACTACTAGTCAAGCAAGGCACAGTACAATGTGCATATAGAGTCCCATTCTAATGCTTCTGGGGTCAGGGTTTTTTATGCCAAGACTTTCAGGCGCTGAGTGTGTGCGCGTGCATTGGGGGACGGGGGGACACAACCAGATACAACAGAAAATATTGATTTTAATTGCCACAGCACACAAGTGACACTTCTTAATATTTGAATGCAATCTAGTTAGCTCATCAGATTTACCATATTTGCCAGCATATAAGACAACTGGGCATATAAGACGACCCCCCAACATTTCCACTCAAAATATAGTTTGTTACATTACGGTACTATTGGCAGCTATGTCTATCCCAACTGAAGTGCACCCGGCGTATAGGACGACCCCCCCACTTGGAGGCATGTTTTTCAGGGGGGGAAAGTAGTCTTATACGCCAGCAAATATTGTATTTATTGTAGGGTGCGTGTGTAGTGTAACCAGAAGATCCTATGATTGTAGGATTCTCTGGCAGCCCGGCAGGAGACATTCAGAAGTGGTTTTGCCATTACCTGCCTCCATATGGTGTCCCTAGTTTTCCTTGGAAGTCTCCTATCCAAATACCAGCTTAGTTTCTGAGATCTGACAACCAATTTATACTACACTATTGCTCAGGGGATGTAGACCTCTTATTTTGTGGAGTTTTGCTACTAACCTCTCTCTCACGCATTTCCAAAGCTTCAAGTTCTTGTTCTGACAATCTAGATCGTCTGTAGATGTCCATGTTTTGCTTTACAGGAAAAATATTACATTGTACAATAAATAAACTGAGCAAATTCCATTTTAGATAACAAAAATAGAGACCAATAGTTGTTGCTACTTCAGACGAACATAGCTACTCACTTGAAGCTACCATTTTAGATAGTTAGCAACCTATTTCCTTATATCTGATGAAGAGAGCATTGACTCTTAAAAACTTATGCCCCTAAAAACTGGTCTGTAAGGTACTACTTGACTCTAAAGCAGTGGTCCCCAACCTTTTTGAGGCTGGAGCCCGGCAGGGCAACTGCCCGGCTGCGCATGTGCGGCCGCACGATTTCGGCCGCGCATGCACAATGCGCGGGCACGGCCCTGATTCCCTCTCCCGCCCCTCCCGCAGTAAGAAGCTTCCCGGGCCGCAAGCTTGCGGCCTGGGAAGTTTTTTACTGCAGGGGGGGCGGGGAGAGGGAGCCGCGGCCCAGCGCCAAGGCGTTCGCGGTCCGGCAGCGGGCCGCGGGTTGGGGACCACTGCTCTAAAGTACTACTCTGCACACCAACACAGCTACCCTCTGAAATTAACATATTCTATTTGTTTGAGACAAGACTGGCATGTAGCATTTTTAAAAACCTTATTTCAGGTTTTTCAAATCCTTGCAGGGCCTAAACGCAACATAAGCTCCTTGAGTTACACTACAGTATAATACTGTAAACTAACAATCACTTAAAACCATTGAACTGAATGGTTTTTACAAAGACAATGAGATTAATTCCAACTGAGCTGCACCTACTGTATAAGATTAGGATATCTTCTAATTCGACATTCTTCTGCTACACAGAAACCCCCAAACTTTTTCAATATACAGGCACCTTTAATATTCCGGCACAATATGGTGGGCTACAGTAAAAAAATGGCTGCCTTAGGAGATGGACCCAGCCACAAAATGGTTGCCACAGCTTACCATCAATCACACATTGAAGATCCTTGTGCTGTGGTGACAGCTGCCACCAAAGCAGTGTTTTAAAAATCTGCACAGGCAATTAAATCTCCAATGACCAATCAGAAGCCTTATTAGGCAAATATCCTACCTGGACCTACCCACTTTCAAAAAGTGAGCACCAGGAAACGCGTCAGAGGGCAATATGGTGCCCATTGGCACGAAATTAGAGATTCCTATTCTAACATGTTCCTTATGTTCCCTTTGCTTTTACAGTCAAAATACATTTATTTTCAGCTCTATATCACACCAGATTCTGAATCATTATGTAGAAACTGAACAACCAGGCTACCTTGTGTAAATCAGAGAGCTGCTGGTGTCTTACTAAAGCTTCTTTATTTGGAAATTGCCTTCTACATAACAAACAAGCCAATTTTTTCCAATCTGTTAACTTTTCTTCCTCACTCTCCAGTCTTTCCAGGAAATCCTCTTCATTATCACTGTCTCCACTATAAGCAGCCACCAATCCACGCTGGAAGAAAAGCAATGCCAAGGATGAGTATGGTTATGAAGCACAATATTTACAAGTGACAACATCAAGTAGACAAAATGCTCCTTGACAAATAAAAGCAAACAGCCTCAAAGAACTGCTAACGCAGTATCATACCTGTGTGAAATGAATACATTTATATGTATTCTACATTTAATATCAGGACCAGAACCCTTCCCAATGTTCCCCAGAAAAATGAAGAACATTACCACAATTCAACTAGTAAGCAGGAGAAAAGAATCCACCAAGAGAAAGGGTAAAAGCTTCACCAAGTAAGGCTCTTCAGAATGTCTGATAGACAAGTGTGTCATTTTGCACCTCCAGAGAGAAGGGGCCAAATCACATCCCTATTTCTGGTATCTCTCTGCCCCAGACACTCAGGTTAGACTAACCATTAAAAGAAAAGATATGATGCCCACACCCAAAGAAGTCCCAGTGAACACTTATTTCTCAAGGGTACTAATTTACCAATATGCAACATACTGACAATAAACTGGGGGTGGTGGGGTGGGCAGGGCAAGGAAGAGAGTCCACACAGGCTACTTTATACTTACTTTGAGAGGGTTATCATCTTCTCCGTTCTTTATCACTTCTGTCATTATCTGCTGTCTCTCAGACAAGGTGCCCTGGAATATGGAAACACTCATGAGCCCAGAGGTTGCACATTCAGGATCTTCTCTTGCGTGTTGAACTTTACTAATGAACCTACCTTTTTCTCAAACAGAGCAAAACCAGCATCTGCTGCTGCAGACTCTCGTCTTTCTTCCTCCCTCACATTCAGAGGCTGGAAACTATTCTTAAAATTCTCCTTCTGTTTGTTTAGGCTCTTAGCCCAACGTTCCATATCTTTAGCAATCTGAACAGGAAAAAAAAACTGAAATCTGCTATTTTTCTACATAGTATTATAGCTATCTTCTATGATTATGATTATATAACAGTGGAATTGTAATATCTGCAAACAATTCAATTTAATCTCTTTTCATTTGTTACTAACATGTGAATGCTAATTAAGTCATGAAATGCTTGACACTGAAAATCTCTAGTTGGCTCTTAATGCTTGGCCATTTGCAGGCTGACTTGCAGTATACCTGAGCTCCAGAGTTAGGGATACTCGACTCAGTTATGCAGTAAACATTCACAGACTTCGCAACCCCCTGATTTTCTAGTATGTCCCATTTCCCTTGACACCTTCACATGGTATTAAGTATTTAAACTATCGAGATATCCAATTGCAAAATATATACAATGTTTAAAAGTTGCTGCTTTAATGTCACCTGTTGGGCTGTTTTGCTCTTCGGTTTCTCTTTCTTTTCTTTCCCTTCTTTGGCTGAAGGTGCATTTTGTTGGTATGCTGTTCCTTCTGCAGCAGGTAGGTAAGTCTCTTTCTCGCCATCCCAGTAAAGATATTGCTGTGTTACTGCATTGTAGTAGTACTAAAAGAAATAAAGATTTCATAAGCAGCCAACAAGCAAGAAAGCTAGCACTGCTTTAGTAAACTGGGGGAATTACAATCCATGTATATAGTGACTAAAATTAGTTCACAATATTGTGTGCAATTTCACAATCTGTGGCAAACAGCATCTCTAAGAATGTTTAATCTAACAGGGCAAGTAGATGTCAGAGGCTTCTTAATCAAAGAGCTACATGCCTCAGACCACACAAACCTACCCAAGTGCCAATATATTAAACTGTTAGTCCATCTACACCAGTATTATTTGGCCCTGTCCAAAACCTTTCCCAAGTACAGGAGGTAGACGCTGACAAGTCCATTTCCTAGGAGTCCTTAAAGACTCAACACAGAGTCTGTGAGACCTAAAGTATTTTTCATTTAGGACAGCCAGAAGATTGTAAAATAACTATATTTCATGTAAAATCCAGGCAAGAGCTAATAATCTATGCTATTCTTTCAATGCCTCTCCCTCCTCACAATTTCCTTCCACCTTTTCCTTTTATTGTCTCTTAAAACATCTCCCCTCCTCCCAGACAATCAAGTTATTGCAGAAGTCTCTTTGATGACCCAAGTTTTCTTTTATTTTTAAGTTCCCACAGCCAAGAGAATTCTGTTTACCTGGGAGTTTGGATCATAATAGAGCCCTGTCACAGGATCATAATAGAAACCTGATGATTCATCATATTGATATGTAGAAGTGTCTGGGATGGCTGTAAAATGACAGTGTGTGCTATTACCAAGGTACTCATTATTGCATAAGAATTAACAATTAATAAAATATCAGGGATCAGAGCAGTGAAAGTCATTAGAGCAGTTGTTCTCAGTTCAACTTCAACTTGCTGGATGCATATACTTGGCTTGGTTTAAAGCACCCAGCAAAACCTCAGCAACCTTTGAGTCTGGAAAACATACAGCAGGTAATCAAAAAATGCTGTTTTCTGTGAGGCTAAGAGAGTACTGGCTTACTCATATAAGATTATAGTGGTAAGTATTCTATAGCCTGTTCCTTCTAAGGCCACTTCTCCAAGATGAGAGTTAGCTATTATGTAAATGTTCAACTAGAATGAAAAAGCTGTTTTTTCCCACAAGTGGCTTTCTTCTTAAGGATATATGCCCCACCCCACCAGTCTTTATGTATTCCTAATGAATGACATGTGATTTAAAAAATAAGTAGAGGATAAAGTAGCTTACCATATTTGGTCCCAGGGACTACTCCAGTTGGAGATGTCGATGGCACTTGGGAACTAGTGCTTGGCTGTGCTGCTGACTGCGCCTGGGGGTGGGGGAATTAGTGTTTGCAGAGTAGCTAAGTTTTGTGCATTGTATACTTGCATAGTGGTTTTAGTAAGACACATTCACACACACAAATGTACAACAATACATGCATGTCCAAAAAGTAACCCCTCCTGAAGAATCCTGCATCCCAATGTTTCCTATTAGGCTGCAATTAATAGGTTCAGGCACTGCCTGTCTTGCACTGCAAGCTAAATATCTGCCTAATGTTGTCATACAGAATCATTACAGAAATCACTGCCCCAAGACTACCTGGTTGAGAGGGAGCGGTATAAATATAAAAATATAAAAATAAATAAGACAAAAAAAGAATCAGAATTCATATGAAAGAAGAAAAATATTGCTAAATATTTAAATTATGTGAAATTCTATACTAATCCAAACTCTCTCTGCATGTAGCACTGAAACAGAAGACATCCTATATTTACCGTGGATTCAGGTGAGTTAGTCTGTTGATTATACAGCTGAGGACTCTGGGAAACAACAGCTGCTGTAGTTGTCGCTGGAACTGATGTACCTGCCAAGAAGTGGACTGTTCAAGAAGTGGAATTCAAGGAGGAAAAGGCAATGATGAACTACAACTCAATTTGCTGACTTGCATTTGAAATCTACACCCCCATCCCTGGAAGCAAGTTATGTTCACAAACATTCCAATTACACAACCCAAATAGTTCTACCACCTGTCTAGTGATGCTGTGAATCTGGTCTCTTCTATATTGTGATGGTTTATCATTTTTGAACCCTGAGTTGTTTCTAGTCTGCTACACGAAGACACTAATTTATACCAGCAAGAAGAAGCAATGGCTGTCAATGGCTCTAAAGTCAAGCTGGTTCAATTTTGTGGAATTTATACAACACTGACAAAGAGAAGAATACCTGCTTTATACAGCGACAGCTGTTACCTGATATGGTGGCTGTTTCTGCATCCAATGTCCCTGCTTGATTCTGATAGAATTGCTGATAATCCTGTGGGATTATATAAGGAATTAGACAATAAAATGAGTTATGTTTTGTATGGCATCAAGACCCTTGGAATACATATGTATCTCTTTATCATGCCAACATTTATCTTACCTGAGCATATTGGGAATAACCATCCTGTCCTAGCTGAAGGTAGTTGAAGTCAACTGAGTTGCCTTCTCCACTCTGAGGCTACAAATTGAAAGCCATAAGCATCAAACACAGCAAACAGACTGTTCAAAACAATTAGACTACTTAAATCACTGTTAAAGACCTTTCCTTCCTTTCACTAGTAATCTATTTTAAAGATGCTCTACCTGGGTAGATGACCACTGGGCTGCTGCAATAGCTGTACTAGCCACAGAGAAAGCACTGACACGATTACCATCCGGAAGAAGCAAATCCCTGAAACAAATAACAAAAACACCAAATATGTTTTCACCCCTGGATATGGCTACTAGAGACGTGCATTTAGGTATATCCAAGCTAAAACACAGACACAGACACAAAATCCCTTTTTGGTAGTTTTAAAGCCAAATACAGATTAGAGAATCTGACTGGCTATCAGTATAGTTGATCCTGAACACAGCTGAATCCCCCCCCCCCCCGGTATATTGTACTATTCTGAAGAGCTGGTTGTGGAGAGCTTTAAAGGGCAGCAGAGAGTCTTTCAAGTTCTATCTCCTTGAGGGCACTTTCCTGCCTTTTGCTGATTTCCATGGCAACCGGAGGGAGGGGGAAGAGGCATCTCTGCTGCCCAATAGCAACAATGCCTCAGGGGAAACTAGAGCCAATCATTACAATGCTAATGCAAATGATATTGCATTGCAAGTTTGCAACTTGCAAGGTTGTTGGCTTCAAATATGAAGTCCAATTTAGTAACTATCTTTCCCAGGAAACAGGAGGGAGGGTGGGGAAGGAGCAGTAATTTGGCAAATCAGGTTAGGAGGAATGCTGCTATTTAGCCAATCAGGGTTTTTTTTTTAATTCTTATGTGCATGGTGTATAAAACAAGTGTCTGACTGAGCTAGACTTAAATGCCAAGAGAGGCTTGGAGACATCTCTCTGGTTTAGCTGAACTTTTAAAAAGTTTTCTTATACTGTTAGCTGTTCTTTGGGCTTGGTAGGTGATAGGATTTTGAATATTGGGGGGGGAGGCTTTGGTTTTATCCTCAGATTTTAGTTCCTTCTGTTTTGTGTGACTTACGTTTATTTTTGTGAAGTTTTGTTGTTTTGGGGTGATAGATTGTGGGGGGGGGGCAAAGATTGTTACCTTCTGCTTTGGTTATTTGGAGTTGGTTTAAAACTTTTACGAACATTAATTTTTGGTTCTTCTCGGGCTGGGGCTTGCTTTTAAAATTTTTAAGTATCTATTATTTTACTTGATTTTTCTCTCTTCTTTGCTGTTTTCTTCATTTTCTTTTTTAGGGAGGGAGTTGGGGGGGTTAAGGTTTTGCTGCTTGTTTCCTCTGCTTCCCCCTTTTTTGGTCTGTTGTGTGCATGTAAAGGGGTTTTTTTTGTTCAGGTCCTCTTTGCTTTCTCTTCTATCAAATCATTTTCTTTGCCTTTTTCCTGCTGCTGGGCACTATTGCACTGACTCTGCTATTCTTGCAACCTCCTCCCTTCTGATTCTGTGCTTGACATAAGTCCTGCTGAACTACCATTTGTCACAATGGCACTGGGTTCTGCTGTTGGGCACCTTGCAAAAATGCTCCTGCCATCATTTTCTACTTCAGAGATTCTCCAATTTGACCTTAGATTTTGGCAGTTACACTGATTCTGCCGAGCCAGTTCTCCGGTTTTACTTATTTATTCATAGATTGATTTATATACCACCCCCCTCAGACTCACCGTCTTGGGGCAGTGAACAAGAGTTTAAATTTACATTGACATTAAAACAGTAAGATTACATTCATAATACACATATCTACAAACATTAAAAGTAGTAAATTAAAAACAGCTGTCAGCATCAGTAATTAATTATTTGCAATGATAGTTAAGAGGGCTAAGCATAGATGCCAAACAGGAGGTAAGAGTCGGAGGAGGAGGGACAGGAGGAAGGCATAGTTGTTTGTTACAGTATGGTTTCCTAACTGGCCTCAGCCATAAGCCTGGTGGAAGACCTCCATCTTGCAGGTCCTGTGGAGCTTGGCAAGTTCCATCAGAGCACTGACCTCTCTTGGGAGCTTGTTCCACCAGGCAGGAGCCAGGGCTGAGAAGACCCTGGCTCTGGTTAAGGCCAGAACAGAGTATCTGCTAAGGGTCCCCCACTCCACAACAGCAAAGCAAAGCTAGCCTCACCCAAAGCCAATGCCTTTTTAGCCCTGACTCCAGCCTGGTGGAACCACCTCCCAGGTGAGATCAGGGCCCTGTGGGACATAAAGTTCTGCAGGCCCTGTAAGACCAAGTTGTTCCACAAGACCTATGATTGAGGCCCATATACCACCAATGGAATTGGCTTCCCTGCATAGATAGGCACACTGAACGAGCGCAAATAGATTCTTCAAAAGACCACTCCAACTTAGACACACCTTGCCTAAGCACTTACCCCCCTCCCCAATCTGATGGAATGAAATGCCCCCATGTTGCTTAATGTTTTAACAATTTTAGCTAATTTTAACTTAATTTAATGAATTGTACAATCTGAAATTACTAAAAAGTTTTTAATGTATTTTCTTGATGCAAACTGCTCTGAGCCCCTGGGAAGGGCGGTGTATAAATTTAATAAATACTGCAGAGATTCTCTGGGACATTCTGCTGAGCTTGTATTGTCATGCTATTTTATCCCATAGAAAGAATGGAGGATTGAGCATCTCCTTTGATTGCCCTCAAAAGGGGAGTCCTGGTTCAATCTTTTTGAAACTTGGGAGTTTCTTTGAAGAGAGGCTCCAGCAACTACACTGCCCCAAATATACCCCAGAATAGATTTATCATTGACTCTTAATAGTCCCCTGTAGGGTATAATGGACTCCCCAAAATGTGATTACCAAATATTACCAAATCTGTATACCATACTGGTACTGTGATGCCAAAATATCTGTAAATATCAGTATTTTGTGGGTCCAATACACCCAAATTGGGGGGGGGGGGGTCATTCACACACTGGGTGGTGAAGATTTCCTTTCATAAGGCTTTCCACAGGAATGAGCACTGTTCAACGAATTATAATGTTTTAAGTTCTATACCACCAATGAATTTGTGAAACTAATACAGAAGCAAAAGAAACAATATGTAACTCACTTCCTGGCACTCTTTGCAAAATCCACACCAATAGTTTTGCCATCTATTTTTAGAGGTGGCTGAAGACTCTGCAAAATCTGCAACAGCTGAGAAGCATCCTAAAAATATCAAATGATCAAAATATTAACTTTTAATCAAAGTGGTAAGTGTGTGCCTCCTTTGCCTGTATTTACAGGCTTGTGTTCACTTCCACAGAAGGAATTCATAACCACATTTAACAATGCTTGATGACTGAGTTTGCAATCATATTTAAAGTAGTGCACTGATGGTTGCATTAATACTCAACAGTATGTAAACCATGTGCTACAACAGTCAGATACTGGAACGGACTGAAATGAACTGTAATATTTGTAGACAGTCGATCTTTCTCCAAATGCAATAAAAAACCTAAAAAAGAGAAATAAAGTGCATCCTTACCATTGCAGAAGATAGCTGCACAAAAGCAAAGCCTCTATTCTGCTGCGTCTGTTTGTCTTTGATAAGTCGGATATTATTTACTGCTAAAGATGCATAGGGTGAAAGAGCGGTCATGATTGATTCCACTACTGTGTGAGGAGCTATATTGCGGAGAATAAGAGCTGGAGGGAAAAAACAACAAATGGTTACAACCACTGCCAATCTTTGCTAAGTACAGATCACAAAAACACTTGGATATTAATATGAATATCTGAAAACAGCTACAGTACTTTTGCTAAAAAACAATATATTCACTCTTTCGTAACTTATCTCAATATACCTTGCGTAGATGTCGTATGACTTGAATTTTTACTAGAACGTTCCTTATGTGTGCAAGTGAAACTGGGGCGAGTGTAAGCTTTGCATCCAGATTGGAAAACTGAAAAAAGGGGAACAAATGCAATGCTGACATATTGGATGGGGAGACTGTGCTGAGATCACAAGTGCCCTTATCCAGAAGAGCCTCAGGGTTAAACACAGCTGTCATGAGACATTAGAGCAGCTTGGATTTTGATTTTCACCTTGTAAACAGAAACACTCAATTACTGCTCTCTAAGTAATTTTGAAGACTTCTGCAAGACTTTCAGGACTCCTCGCCATACCCCACGATTCAAAAGAATCACTGAGAAACACGACTCACTGTCACAATAGTAATCCACAGACTGAACAGTCTCTGGTCCTCCAGGTGGCACCTCCTGTTCTGAATCTTCATTGTAAAAGAGAGAAACTTGCATTTATTACACAGCAGGGTTATATGATGTTAACAGATCTCTACAGGTCCATAAAATGAGTACCTGCCAGTTACAAAAATTAAGGACAGCTGAGTTTATACTAAATTGTACTGCTATTTCAACTTACCAAACTTATCTGCTCCACACCGAAAACATTTTAATCGCCTCCTGAAGTTGTAAAGGCAGCACTGGAATATAAAACCAATGTATCTCATTTTATTGTACTATACTATTTTTAGTACAATTTATTATTAAAATAAATAAATGGTATCACCCTAAGTCAGCTGCAGCCTGACAGCAAACTAGCGATCCCCAACCTGTGGGCCGCAGACCACATGTGGTCCTTCGACTAATTGGAGGTGGGCCCCGAAGGACGCCTTCTCTCCCCCCCCCCGCCCTTTACAACACACTTTATTGTTGTGGCGTGTCTGTTATCTTATTTCGAAGGGATGTTTAAACATTACCATAGTGATCAGAGAGCGCTAGGGCAGTGGTTGAGAGTAGAGGAGTAAACTACCACCCCACCGGGCCTCAGTAAAAGGCGTTGAGTGGTCCCCGGTGATAAAAAGGTTGGGGACCACTGCAGCAAACCACACACACAAACACTAAAGAACACACATGATCTGTATAAATTACTTTCAAACAAAATAATTATCATCCAGCACATTTCTAAATGTCCAAAGCCAAGGTTTGCTCTGACATCAGTCATCTTAAAAGCACACAGGGTGTATCATCTAGGACAGGGGTAGTCAAACTGCGGCCCTCCAGATGTCCATGGACTACAATTCCCAGGAGCCCCTGCCAGCATTCGCTGGCAGGGGCTCCTGGGAATTGTAGTCCATGGACATCTGGAGGGCCGCAGTTTGACTACCCCTGATCTAGGAGTATGCAAATGTGATGGTGTCCATCTGCCATTGAGCCATTTTATGAACTCTACACGAAATTTCTATGGAACAGTGTGCGGCGTTATGTATTTTTGAAAGATTTGAGTATTAGGTACTGTATTTACAGATGTATGCTGTAAAACGAGCGTCAAAGAATTGAGGCTTTTGAACTCTGGTGCTGGAGAAGACTCTTGCGAGTCCCTTGGACTGCAAGGCGAACAAACCAGTCAGTCCTAGAGGAGATCAGCCCTGACTGCTCTTTAGAAAGCCAGATCCTGAAGATGAAACTCAAATATTTTGGCCACCTCATGAGAAGGAAGGACTCCCTGGAGAAGAGCCTAATGCTGGGAGAGATCGAGGGCAAAAGAAGAAGGGGACGACAGAGAATGAGGTGGATGGATGGAGTCACTGAAGCAGTAGGTGCAAACTTAAATGGACTCCGGGGAATGGTAGAGGACAGGAAGGCCTGGAGGATCATTGTCCATGGGGTCGCGATGGGTCGGACACGACTTCGCACATAACAACAACAATGCTGTAAAACTCTTGAGTAATCAATCACACTGGACTTCAAAGGAGAAAAACGAACACCAATTCTGTTAACTTGCCAGAAAGGAGATTCCTCCAACTAAGAAGAACTTGTGCACCGGGTACGCAAGTTACAAAAGCATGTATGAGTGCAGCCAAATCAGCACAACTGATCTTATCATCATGTTGCACTATTTTAAAAAATAAGGCTGATCACAAGTTTTGAACTTAGCACCCACTGATCTATCAATATTACATGGTCAGCTTTAACAAAGACTGAAAACAGATGTATCATTCATGAATATTTTTATTTTTACCACATATAATCTTCAATGGAAGTATATTAAACTTCTAACAGCAGTGGCAAGAAAAAATGATGTTATTACACTGCTCAGACATCTTGGATAAGCAGTTCTTCAGAGATACTGTCTGTTCTGGCTCTAAGTATTTACAGTTGAAAGTATCAAGATGTGAGTTGCTTCTTCAGAAAAGGCCACCTTTAGGTGAAAGTTTGCCCATTCAACTTTGAAGAAAAATTAAGTAAATCTTAAAAGAACAGATCTTTAATTAAGAAGATTCACTATGAGGCCCAAGTACACTTTTACTTGGGTCTATATTCTTTACATTGTATCATATAACTGGGTGGTTCTCAATACAGGCTGCGAAGATAGAAGAGTCACAGGTTGTCCTAGCCAGACGCTCAGTATTTCTGAATATGCTACATACATGTTACACCATTGCACCAGCTCTACATAAAACTCAAAATCACAATGGCTTTCTACTGTCATGTTACAAAACAATGCTGCAACACCTGTCAGTCAACAACTTGGTCCGAAGGAGAAAGAAGCCCTACCCATGGCAACCTGAGTTATATATTTTCCCTAGGACTGCTCTGAAGGGAGTACAAACAGCAGGAAGTGTTGCAGCCAGGTCACAAGGAGGTTGGTGAAGAGTATAAAACTGAACTGATCCTTACCATAATAATTGTGAAATGGTATCATAGCCTAATCCTTTGGCCCACAAGGGCTGCCACTCCAGCAATGAGGGCCAATGGCAGGTCTTCCTGCCATTCTACCATTCTTCTCCTGGGAGTAAGAGCCAGCAGCAGGTAAGCCAGGGAGAAGGGAAGGAGTCCTCTGCTGCCCCAGACTGAGTGAGGGAAGGGGAGGCACAGAGCCAAGGCCACACACCAGCCATGGTCTGCTGCTCTCCAGCCTTAATTTTTTATATATTGATTGATTTGATTTCTACGCCGCCCTTCCATATGGCTCAGGGCGGTTTACATACAACATCATGGGGGGGGGGGGATACATGGAACGAATTAACACATAACAGTCAAATACAACAACAATAATCTAACAGTGGTTCTAAATAACACAATTTCAGTGATCTTAAAGAACAATATAACAGGAAGTTATCTAAAGCCCTTAGACAGGGGTGGGATAAGGGGGGGAGGCCCAATACACCACAGCAAGGCCTGGCTGCCTGCTACACCTTCCTGCCCCACCATCCCTGAACAGCAGTGGTGAAGTGCTTGCTGGACTTTCCTGCCCCACACTCCCAAGATGGTAGGGGGAAGAGCTCGATCCCCTGTGGCAAGGCCCACTACTCTGCTGTGCCTTCCTTTCCCATCTTCCTTCTTTCTAACTTTTTTCTCCCTTCCCTTTTTGTTTTTTTCTAACCTCTTCCCTCTCTCCCTCCCTTTGTTCTGTCTACCTTCCTTTCTCCTTTCCTTCTACCTGTTTTCTCCATAGAAACTGATGCTTGGAGGTCAGCAGTTATTCCAGGCCCCCACTTGAATGCTGGCAAACCAGCTGGCTGCATATGGAGGAGTGGGGGATCAAACACAGCTCTTGAGATTTGAGCCTTTTAATATTTAACCATTGCACCATTCTGGATATGACAATCAAGTGGGAACAGGGGGAGAAGAGCCAGCGCCCAAGAAGATCACAGTGCAAGTGTGTATCTGAGCACTCATTGTATTCCTGGGTGCAATGGGCTTTGCCTCTAGTTTTAGAATAAGAGCCAAGTAGCCATCACTAGTAGTCTGTTTTCCATGTCCAATACATTAACTGATGAAATGGGTTATTTCTCCAGTACAGACAAGGTTTCTCTTCTCACTAAAAATAGAAGTCCAGCATCCCTTCCTCCAGACAGTTCTGTTTCAATGGCAACAACTGTTGCTATTATTTGTGTTGCATACTGTTTTGAATGTTAACTGAATACTGTTTTAGCATCTAATCCAGCACAAAATCCTTATCTTTACACAGCCCGCGGCGCCGCGGACTGAATAAAGCCGTAAGGGCTTAGGGGGAGGAGTTAGGGCGGGCTCTGTCTGGGATGAGGAAGGGTGCTGATTGGCCCCTTCCTCCGGACAGACCATCGGCTGGGCCAATTCCCACCCTCCTGACAAGGAAGCAACTGCGAGGCGTGCGAAGCACGGCTATCAGTTGCTTCCTTGTTGGCGGCCTAACGCATCAGGAGGCGCGAAGCGCCTCTCGCCGCGTCAGTCTGCCGGCCAAGGGAGCCCCCAGCAGTCGCGCAGAGCGCGTCTGCCGGGGGCTCCCTTGCCTAGCGCCCGCTGTATTTATTTTACAACGGGCTTGATTACTAGTAATGAATATATTTAGCTATATATAGCCACACTGTAGCTACGAGGCCTGCAGCTTCACAAAATCTACTGTCTTACCTTGTTACAAAGCCAGTCTTCAAATTTGGGCCTGGGATTGCTGTAGTGCATGGCAATTTGTTTCCCCTGAATCACCAATTTTTTCTGCAAAAAAAGCACATTTAGTTATTCCAGTATCACAGTACAGGTGTCCATTTTCCCATGGCAGAGCACACTTCGGAGGATTCAGTGCTCATGAATTAAATGGACAACATATGGGGAGGACGTAGAGGACCAACCACCGCCACCTACACTCTGCCCATCCAGTCCTGCAGGAGGACATGGGCAGCAAGAAAATGGGATGTGCAGTAAAAGTAAACGGTATCAGGGAATGTTGATCAAGCTGCCAGAACTAAGCGCTGACATGGAACCAGGAAGCGTCTCAAAGGAGACCAAACTGTAATGGCACAGCAACACAAAGCTTTTAAAGTTTTGTTAAGTGACTGCTTCACTTCTGCCCCAACTTCAACACCCTACACCTAAAACTTCAAACATATGGACTTCTCAGCTGCTTTCTTCATGTGCCCCTTTG